>NW_019385645.1:18939-87155 GCF_000671375.1 Centruroides sculpturatus | reverse complement strand
TTTTTTTTTTTTTTTTTTTTTTTTTTTTTTTTTTTTTTTTGAAGTGTTGATCTGTTATGTATGAATTATTTTAAAAATATAAAGATTAAAGATCCTTACATTTTGATCTCATATTTCTGTATAAAATAATAATTTTTTAATGCTTACTATTAAAGAATTTTCAGCAAAATATCATAGAAGTAATAAATATTCCCATTCAAATTGTAAACTTCTAAAAATAAATATTATAAATATATTTTTTTAAGTTTATGTAATTTGAAGATTTTTCTTTTTTAGTGTCTTTTTATTAAAGTTAAGATAATGGAACTTTTCTGGAACAATAAGAATTATTAATTTTTATTATTTTTTATATTTGGTTAATTAATTTAGTAGGAGAGGCTTAGAATTATAAAATTTTTAAAAACTATGAGCCATTAAACAATCTGAATGCATTTGGCAGTATTTTGAACTCCATACTGCATTCTGTCAAGGTTGCATATATTTGCAAATATATTACTCGAACTGCTTATTCCATAGTCTTATCAGAATGATGACACATGTACTTAAAATTTGTATGTGTGTGAATAAATCATATAATTGAGATTAGTAGAAAAATTAGTTTAAAAAATTTTTTAATGAGATGATTTCTGTAGATGAATGTTCTTAAAAGTAACTTTTTCCCCTCCTTGAAATATTTTTTTAGAGGAAGAAAGTTATTGTGAAGTTCTTATCTTAAGTAAACATCAATTAATTTTTTAAGACTGTGTATAAAATGTAGGGTTTTTATCATCTGCTTTTTCTGTTATTTTTTCATGTTGAAAACTCTTGACAATAGGTGATTCTTAATTGGTTACAAATTTTTTTTTTATAATAATTTTAAATTGTACTTTTATAAACTAGAAAATGCTGCATTCTTTCTTAAACTAGATATCTCTTAAAGTTTTTTTAACTTAGTCATTTTAAAATTAAATATAGGTTACACCTAGAATGCAGATAATATCTTCAAAATTATAAATATACATTACAGAAAGCCTAAATATGATTATCAATCTTGTATCAAACCTATATGTAATCAGTTGTAATAACATATATAATTTTTAATTTCATAATTTTAAGTCGTACAAATATAAACATCCATGAACCTGATTTTTAGATTAATGCCAGACAATCATTTCTAGCTACATTAATGCTACTAATTGCTAATTAAATGTCAAGTAATTTGATCTAGAGGTAAGCATTAAGCACTATCTCTTTCTAAATTAATTATTAAATTTAGTAAGTTCCAGAAGAAAAGAATCTGCTCGAAGTGGGACTCGAATCCACAACTCCTGCTTGCCATGTGGATGCATTGTCAATTATGTTATCTGGACCTTCACTTCTTCCAATACTCGATTTAGATATAACCTTGTGTCATTATTAGAAATCAGTGTGTAGACTTTTAATTTTTAGCTTTTTATTATATAATTATATATTAAAACGTGTGTTTTTTAATAGTGTAAAGGCTAAAAACACTTAAATTTTATCGCATGAAAGAGCTTGAAAATTATGTAATCGAGATTTATTGCTGTGAACAAATTGAGATTAAAAAAGTGGACTTTGTAATAAATATTCTATTAATAATGAAATTAAATGTTATAATTATCAGTGTGTAAAAGATATCTAAAATTAAATGAGTGTGTTTTCTAAAGAATAAATTTTGATTATTACATATTACTTTTTCCATTTTTATAAAAAGTTTGATTCAAAAATGAATTTTTTTAAAGAAAATTCTTAATTATACCTTTTAGGTGAAACTCTGATAATCTTGTCATAATTCTAAAATGATTACTAGAAATTTTTGATTTTTCTAAAGATGGTGTACTTAAGGAAATAGTGTAAAAGGTAACAGTCTCTCTTCATATACTCTTTAGGCATATAGGAACAATGAGTGTACAGATCCACTCTTCTGAAGCCAGTGATGTTAAGAGACAATGGGGCTAGATCTGCATTCCGGTTGCCTTTTTATTCCATTGGAATCATCCCCAGGTATTCATTTAATAGGTAGGTGACTAAATGGACATTGGAATTGGTGGGATGAAATGGCAAAGAAAATCCAGAACCACATAAGGTCGATCAAGACAAAGTATGAGAAAATGCCTTCTGCGTGATTGGCTGATGCTTTAAGGTCTTGAGTCATCCTGACTCTTCAATGAAATAGTATATAGTTTCTTCATATTTTTTCTTTTGTCTCCTGTTTTTTTCTAATCTTTAAACCAAGAAATTTAAAACGAATTTGTATTGCTGGTGGTATATTTTTTTTTTTTTTTAGTTTACCCAATCAGGAATTTCTTTTGTTATTCATTATAATGCAGTAGTAGTTCTACATTGGCTAAACTAATTATCAGTGTAAATTTCTTTAATATATCTTGATTTAAAGATTAATGGAATACTTTATCTTATTTATATTATAGAATGTTGAAATTCAAGTGTTGGAAAATTGTTGTATATATTATTGATTTTTGAATTTTTTGATGTAATTGGTAATAAAATTTAAAGGCATGTTCTGCAAAAGACGTATTGAAAATATTTATTTACTCGAGACGAGTCTTTGATTACATATGCTTTCTATTGATCAGTTTGTATCTGTAGACCTACTGAATAATAATATAATATTGGTTGATATATAATGAGAAAAATAAAGCATAGAAGAGTGTGAATTGTAGAGAAATTTAATATAACTAGGTATTTTTGAAGCAGTTTAACTTTATCTTTTGAAAATTCTAACATGTTTATTGTATTATAACATTCTAAATTATGATGATGATGATTAATAGACTTTGTACACTATTCTCTTTTGATAATTTCTAGGTTTTTATACTTGTTTTAATAGAAAATCATTCTTATCAAAAATCTCGTACAGCTAAATTTTGTTCCAGAAATTTGATCTTTGAAGAACTGTGCTTCATATTTCTAGAACAATGGTATTGTAATTATAATAAATATCTAGATAAAAAGCTAAATTTTGTTTTTTAAATATACCCTTAAGAGAATATTTAAAATGTTCTTTTGATTCTTATCATTTATAATTTGTTTTATGATCACTCAACATTTGTTTATTTGTTCAATAATTGTGAAAAATAAATTTTATAGTAAAGTATTAAATTTGAAAACGTTCTTATCTCTAATTTTTTTTATTTATCTCATCTCCCACTTTTGCCAATGGAGAATGCTTTGTTCTGTTATGGAGGAAAGATGTTGCAATGTTTGTAAATAATACAGAAATACTTATTAATATTTATGAAGATGTATGAAATTTGTTAACTTATGAATGGTCGAATAAATATCTTAGCTATTATCTACTTTTTATACAGCGATAAATGTGTACAATGCAACCAAAGAGAAATTTTGTGCATAGAAAAAAGCAAGTTAAGTGCTTTATTATTACCTTAATTGTGTCATTATATCAAACTTTAGCTACAAAATTATTTTTAAGTTGTATTAATTTTACATGAAACGGAAGGCTTTTTCTAAAAAATATCTCTTGAAATTAATCGTTTTATCCAAATTATTTTTTTTCTTGATATGATTATCGATGTTGATACAAATTAGTTTATCCTGCTTGTTAATGATTTGCCAATAGTAATAAAATGCTTAGATAAGATTAAATGTGATCTTGAAGTCCGAAACTTTGTCATACAATTAGTACAAAACTAACTAAGAATATTATTAAAATTAGGTCAAAAAACAGTTTATATATATTATATATATATAATTTGACTTTTTAATATTAAAAGAGTTGACTTTTATATTTAGATAGCTTCAGTTTAATTGCTGCATTAAACTTACTTTTATTACAATTATATTATTATTAAGTGGTATATTACTGTAATACATGTGCAGTTTTGTCTTGTTTTGAAATTCTAGTGTAATTTTCACTTGAAGATGATGATGATGAATTTGGAAAACCAATCTTAATAATTTATAAATGAACATCTATAAAATACAAATTATTAATAATAAATACATCATATATTCTAATTTTCTAAATATATAATTATTATAGAATGAAAAATTCTCCTATTTTTAAAAATTGTTAGTTTTTATTTATTTTTATATAAAGTAAGAACTACATGTATATTATTGACGACATGTTTTCTAAATATTTGATTTTTCTTTTTTGTATTAATAGGGAAAGACATTATGGTGGTATTGCTCCTGGTTTTAGAGTGATACATAAAAACGGTATTAGTATGGATAATCGTTTGGAAAATCTAATTTTAGTGCCATTAGGTATAAAAGCACACTTTTTTCTCGAACCTCATGTGAAACAACGTGAACAATCTTTATATTGGGCAGCCATTCAACAGCTACCTCCAGATCATCTTGTAGAAGAGGTAATGTCATTTCTTTTTTAAAAATTTGTAATGTTTAATTTTTGTTTTTAATTACTTTAACTTCTAAAAATTTGATATAGATTTATTTATTTTATTATTAAACTTTGGTTCGTGTGTAATGTCATATAAAACTATGGCTTGTCCATGTACATATTTTAATATAATTTTTTTTTAAATGGATCCTCCAAATGTTTATTCAGAGAAGTCTAATATATAAGTAATTCATTGAAGTTTATCAAATTCACATATTTGACATTTGATATTTACTTTTGACATAAACAATGTTTACACTTTTTACTAATTTAAAGACATGTTTTTAGCATTCTCTCCCTATAGTTGGTTAGAAAAAGATTGCTTGCTCTGAAAATATCCCATCGAGACTATCTATCTATTTCCAGTTATTTGCAGATAATTAACTGAAAAAATAATTTGAAGATGTTTATTTCATATTTTCTGGCATCAGGAATACAGAACATATTCTAAAAATTACTTATGTAAATATGTATTACAGATATTAATAATAACTATTTCTAATGCTAGTAAGAGGGAAGCTTTTGAAGTAAACTTTAATCTTATTTCCTTGTTTACAGTAATGACTGTTGCTAATTTTTGTATTAACTTATTCCCAAAGTAATTTGTAATTTTAAATTTCAATTAATTCCATAATACTTCACCCTTCATAATCTTGATTCTAAATATTTTAATATTAAAATTGGAACAAATTTAATGATTGTTATATTGATGGTGATTTGTTATTTTATTGATTTTTCTTTTTTTTTATTTATGTTTTTGTATAGAACTAGGTTAAAAAGTCAATTACCACTTTATGTTCTCCTTTTCATATATTTACATTGTTAATGTTATTTGTTTTAATTACTTATTAAACAAATAGTTACATTAGTGATTTGTTCTAAATTGATTGTTTTGAATTACTTGAATTTTCAAGGCTTCTTTTGTTCTCTTGTTTCCTGTTGACAAGTGATTGACCTTTCTGTTAACATAAACAATCTGTTGAATAGTTTTTAAACATTTCAAATTACTTTCAATTACTATTGTATCAGTTTCTCTTCTGAAATATTTAATGTTGAATTTATTATTGATGTCACAATATGTTGGAAAAATCCAGTTTAATTGTAAATATATATCATTTAATATGTTTATTAGTTTGCCCCTTTTTTAAAATTTTGAAGTTATTTCATCATTGTATGATTTAAATCTTTATAAAATAAAAAAAATAATTAATAATAAAACATCAACTCCTGAACTTGAATCCGTTATTTATTTAATTACAAAACATTACTGTGTAAAATGAGTAATCGCCATCAGAAATAAAATTTGAGAATCTTATTTCAGTAATATTTAATTTTGTATAGAAAAATTTTAAATTGAAGAATTTGATTTTTATAACAGAAAATGACCTTGTGTTAACTGTAGTTTTTGAAAAAATTATCAGAGAATATAAACAATGTTTAGTATGGGAACTCAATTTCATGTAATTCGTATCTTTTGATAGAGATTCAAAAAGAGATATATATTAAAATTTCTTTAGTCATAAATCTCAATGTATAAAAGCAATTTCTAATTCATCATCTAAATTATAAAGAGAAGTAATAATGAGCTAACATGCAAACACTTCAATACAAATGTTCTTACATAATTATATAAAGTTTATTATTAAATCTCATAATTAATAGTAAGATTTATTCTTCCTACTATCCCTGTAAAAGTGTATAGGTTTATAAAATATTTTACAAGTTTCAAAAGATTTCATTGAAATTTATCATGAAAATTGATTTTATATATATATATATAACAACAGTATTTATCATCATCCAATTTAGATTGTATTTGAAAAGGTGCAGTAGAAATATTTTTATCGATCACTTGTGCAAATAATCAGACATTAATTATTTAAGTGCAGATTTATGGTTATACCTTGAAAGACTAAGCAACCATTTTTTTGACTTTTTAATGCATTTTTGTTTATAAATTCAAGAAAATATAAACTTTTTTTCCCCTTATGGTTATCATTTGATCTTTCTAAATTTAATAAAAACTTTGATCTGTTGATGTCTTAGCTTCTTTAATATTGTTTAGTAATGGTTACAATGTCCTAAAATATTTTTTTCTTTTAAAGTAAATGTTACAGTATACTTTAAAATGGCAGTAAATATATCTCTTGCCTTTACAGAATTTTAATTTTACATGTACAATTGATTTTAAAATATTTTGGTAATGGCTTGCTTTCTAATTTATTTTGATTTTTAATGTAGGCCTAATTACCTAAAAATATTTAGCTATGTGGGAGAACATGATCCACACTGGGATCATCTACATGAGTAAGAAGTGAGAGATGTCCGAATGTATTACTATCCATCATAAATCATCATAAACTTTTAATTTTAAAAAATTATGTGAGGAACCATACTTTAAATTATCCTGTTTTCAAAAATCAGAAACTTGTGTTAATTTTAATATTTTATTACATTTTTAACAGGTTAATGAAATACTTAACCCACTTTTTTTATTTTGTATTTAAATGTACTCAGTCATATGTACTTTTGATAAATGTACTCAGAATATTCTATGAATATTGATTCCTAGAAATTTTATGTCAGAATTATGCAAAAAATTTAATACTGCATTAAATAAATTTTTGTATTAATAATTTACATATGTAGAAGCATTAACATCAATTAGACTTATTCTCTTTCTAAGAACCAAAAATTCTTCTAATGCTTAATTTTTTTTCTATTATGAAATAATAAATGTTAGAAACAATGAACAAAAATTTTTATAATTTACTTTATATATATATATTTTTTCTACATATTTTAAATTTTTTTTCTATAATAAAAAGCATAGTTGCTAACAGTCCTCCAAAAAATATAATTTATTATAAATAAGTCTAGCTTCATGAATTATTATGAGTTATCATAATTTGTTTATGTATGAGACTCATTTATACCTTCTATTCTTTAATAATCTACAGAAAAAGGCAGTACTAAAATTGTATAACATACATGCATAACTTATAAGTACTTCAGACTAAAGACAAGTCTTACTTTTTAAGAAGATGCATAGATGCTATATTTTTAAACTAAACATTTCTTGTATTTAGAAAGTTTTTTGTTAATTAAAAGTCTTTTTAATGTGTGTCTGATATCAAGACAGTGTAACTTGATTTGTTTGTCATCAAGTAGCATTGCCATATACAATCTGCCAAGAAGAATGCTTCCCAGGAAGGACATTTTATGAGAGACTAGCCCCATTTAGATGTTACAAACATACAAAAACCTAGAAAATTCCATATGGTCAGCATATTGACAAGGCACAGACCCACGATCAGCTTCTGGTGTTGGATGGTTTTATTCACTTGCCACTGATGGGTTCCACATTTAATAGTCAAAGTTTATAATGAAAATTTCGACCATTTATGTAATATGAAACTTTTGTTGGTTTTTGCACAAATTTTGATGACCTTTTTTTTTACTTAAGAAAAAAAACAGTTAAAATTGTTATCTTCTAACAGAGTGCTTAATTCATATTTATTTATTACATTTGTACTATAAAATAATTCTGAATATTTTAAAAAGTTTCTCAATAAATTCAGAATATGCATTTGTTGTTTGAATAATTAGGAATCAGTTGAACAACAAACCATTTGTTAGAAACTGATCAATAATTACTTTTTCTCAANAAAAATATAAAGATTAAAGATCCTTACATTTTGATCTCATATTTCTGTATAAAATAATAATTTTTTAATGCTTACTATTAAAGAATTTTCAGCAAAATATCATAGAAGTAATAAATATTCCCATTCAAATTGTAAACTTCTAAAAATAAATATTATAAATATATTTTTTTAAGTTTATGTAATTTGAAGATTTTTCTTTTTTAGTGTCTTTTTATTAAAGTTAAGATAATGGAACTTTTCTGGAACAATAAGAATTATTAATTTTTATTATTTTTTATATTTGGTTAATTAATTTAGTAGGAGAGGCTTAGAATTATAAAATTTTTAAAAACTATGAGCCATTAAACAATCTGAATGCATTTGGCAGTATTTTGAACTCCATACTGCATTCTGTCAAGGTTGCATATATTTGCAAATATATTACTCGAACTGCTTATTCCATAGTCTTATCAGAATGATGACACATGTACTTAAAATTTGTATGTGTGTGAATAAATCATATAATTGAGATTAGTAGAAAAATTAGTTTAAAAAATTTTTTAATGAGATGATTTCTGTAGATGAATGTTCTTAAAAGTAACTTTTTCCCCTCCTTGAAATATTTTTTTAGAGGAAGAAAGTTATTGTGAAGTTCTTATCTTAAGTAAACATCAATTAATTTTTTAAGACTGTGTATAAAATGTAGGGTTTTTATCATCTGCTTTTTCTGTTATTTTTTCATGTTGAAAACTCTTGACAATAGGTGATTCTTAATTGGTTACAAATTTTTTTTTTATAATAATTTTAAATTGTACTTTTATAAACTAGAAAATGCTGCATTCTTTCTTAAACTAGATATCTCTTAAAGTTTTTTTAACTTAGTCATTTTAAAATTAAATATAGGTTACACCTAGAATGCAGATAATATCTTCAAAATTATAAATATACATTACAGAAAGCCTAAATATGATTATCAATCTTGTATCAAACCTATATGTAATCAGTTGTAATAACATATATAATTTTTAATTTCATAATTTTAAGTCGTACAAATATAAACATCCATGAACCTGATTTTTAGATTAATGCCAGACAATCATTTCTAGCTACATTAATGCTACTAATTGCTAATTAAATGTCAAGTAATTTGATCTAGAGGTAAGCATTAAGCACTATCTCTTTCTAAATTAATTATTAAATTTAGTAAGTTCCAGAAGAAAAGAATCTGCTCGAAGTGGGACTCGAATCCACAACTCCTGCTTGCCATGTGGATGCATTGTCAATTATGTTATCTGGACCTTCACTTCTTCCAATACTCGATTTAGATATAACCTTGTGTCATTATTAGAAATCAGTGTGTAGACTTTTAATTTTTAGCTTTTTATTATATAATTATATATTAAAACGTGTGTTTTTTAATAGTGTAAAGGCTAAAAACACTTAAATTTTATCGCATGAAAGAGCTTGAAAATTATGTAATCGAGATTTATTGCTGTGAACAAATTGAGATTAAAAAAGTGGACTTTGTAATAAATATTCTATTAATAATGAAATTAAATGTTATAATTATCAGTGTGTAAAAGATATCTAAAATTAAATGAGTGTGTTTTCTAAAGAATAAATTTTGATTATTACATATTACTTTTTCCATTTTTATAAAAAGTTTGATTCAAAAATGAATTTTTTTAAAGAAAATTCTTAATTATACCTTTTAGGTGAAACTCTGATAATCTTGTCATAATTCTAAAATGATTACTAGAAATTTTTGATTTTTCTAAAGATGGTGTACTTAAGGAAATAGTGTAAAAGGTAACAGTCTCTCTTCATATACTCTTTAGGCATATAGGAACAATGAGTGTACAGATCCACTCTTCTGAAGCCAGTGATGTTAAGAGACAATGGGGCTAGATCTGCATTCCGGTTGCCTTTTTATTCCATTGGAATCATCCCCAGGTATTCATTTAATAGGTAGGTGACTAAATGGACATTGGAATTGGTGGGATGAAATGGCAAAGAAAATCCAGAACCACATAAGGTCGATCAAGACAAAGTATGAGAAAATGCCTTCTGCGTGATTGGCTGATGCTTTAAGGTCTTGAGTCATCCTGACTCTTCAATGAAATAGTATATAGTTTCTTCATATTTTTTCTTTTGTCTCCTGTTTTTTTCTAATCTTTAAACCAAGAAATTTAAAACGAATTTGTATTGCTGGTGGTATATTTTTTTTTTTTTTTAGTTTACCCAATCAGGAATTTCTTTTGTTATTCATTATAATGCAGAAGTAGTTCTACATTGGCTAAACTAATTATCAGTGTAAATTTCTTTAATATATCTTGATTTAAAGATTAATGGAATACTTTATCTTATTTATATTATAGAATGTTGAAATTCAAGTGTTGGAAAATTGTTGTATATATTATTGATTTTTGAATTTTTTGATGTAATTGGTAATAAAATTTAAAGGCATGTTCTGCAAAAGACGTATTGAAAATATTTATTTACTCGAGACGAGTCTTTGATTACATATGCTTTCTATTGATCAGTTTGTATCTGTAGACCTACTGAATAATAATATAATATTGGTTGATATATAATGAGAAAAATAAAGCATAGAAGAGTGTGAATTGTAGAGAAATTTAATATAACTAGGTATTTTTGAAGCAGTTTAACTTTATCTTTTGAAAATTCTAACATGTTTATTGTATTATAACATTCTAAATTATGATGATGATGATTAATAGACTTTGTACACTATTCTCTTTTGATAATTTCTAGGTTTTTATACTTGTTTTAATAGAAAATCATTCTTATCAAAAATCTCGTACAGCTAAATTTTGTTCCAGAAATTTGATCTTTGAAGAACTGTGCTTCATATTTCTAGAACAATGGTATTGTAATTATAATAAATATCTAGATAAAAAGCTAAATTTTGTTTTTTAAATATACCCTTAAGAGAATATTTAAAATGTTCTTTTGATTCTTATCATTTATAATTTGTTTTATGATCACTCAACATTTGTTTATTTGTTCAATAATTGTGAAAAATAAATTTTATAGTAAAGTATTAAATTTGAAAACGTTCTTATCTCTAATTTTTTTTATTTATCTCATCTCCCACTTTTGCCAATGGAGAATGCTTTGTTCTGTTATGGAGGAAGGATGTTGCAATGTTTGTAAATAATACAGAAATACTTATTAATATTTATGAAGATGTATGAAATTTGTTAACTTATGAATGGTCGAATAAATATCTTAGCTATTATCTACTTTTTATACAGCGATAAATGTGTACAATGCAACCAAAGAGAAATTTTGTGCATAGAAAAAAGCAAGTTAAGTGCTTTATTATTACCTTAATTGTGTCATTATATCAAACTTTAGCTACAAAATTATTTTTAAGTTGTATTAATTTTACATGAAACGGAAGGCTTTTTCTAAAAAATATCTCTTGAAATTAATCGTTTTATCCAAATTATTTTTTTTCTTGATATGATTATCGATGTTGATACAAATTAGTTTATCCTGCTTGTTAATGATTTGCCAATAGTAATAAAATGCTTAGATAAGATTAAATGTGATCTTGAAGTCCGAAACTTTGTCATACAATTAGTACAAAACTAACTAAGAATATTATTAAAATTAGGTCAAAAAACAGTTTATATATATTATATATATATAATTTGACTTTTTAATATTAAAAGAGTTGACTTTTATATTTAGATAGCTTCAGTTTAATTGCTGCATTAAACTTACTTTTATTACAATTATATTATTATTAAGTGGTATATTACTGTAATACATGTGCAGTTTTGTCTTGTTTTGAAATTCTAGTGTAATTTTCACTTGAAGATGATGATGATGAATTTGGAAAACCAATCTTAATAATTTATAAATGAACATCTATAAAATACAAATTATTAATAATAAATACATCATATATTCTAATTTTCTAAATATATAATTATTATAGAATGAAAAATTCTCCTATTTTTAAAAATTGTTAGTTTTTATTTATTTTTATATAAAGTAAGAACTACATGTATATTATTGACGACATGTTTTCTAAATATTTGATTTTTCTTTTTTGTATTAATAGGGAAAGACATTATGGTGGTATTGCTCCTGGTTTTAGAGTGATACATAAAAACGGTATTAGTATGGATAATCGTTTGGAAAATCTAATTTTAGTGCCATTAGGTATAAAAGCACACTTTTTTCTCGAACCTCATGTGAAACAACGTGAACAATCTTTATATTGGGCAGCCATTCAACAGCTACCTCCAGATCATCTTGTAGAAGAGGTAATGTCATTTCTTTTTTAAAAATTTGTAATGTTTAATTTTTGTTTTTAATTACTTTAACTTCTAAAAATTTGATATAGATTTATTTATTTTATTATTAAACTTTGGTTCGTGTGTAATGTCATATAAAACTATGGCTTGTCCATGTACATATTTTAATATAATTTTTTTTTAAATGGATCCTCCAAATGTTTATTCAGAGAAGTCTAATATATAAGTAATTCATTGAAGTTTATCAAATTCACATATTTGACATTTGATATTTACTTTTGACATAAACAATGTTTACACTTTTTACTAATTTAAAGACATGTTTTTAGCATTCTCTCCCTATAGTTGGTTAGAAAAAGATTGCTTGCTCTGAAAATATCCCATCGAGACTATCTATCTATTTCCAGTTATTTGCAGATAATTAACTGAAAAAATAATTTGAAGATGTTTATTTCATATTTTCTGGCATCAGGAATACAGAACATATTCTAAAAATTACTTATGTAAATATGTATTACAGATATTAATAATAACTATTTCTAATGCTAGTAAGAGGGAAGCTTTTGAAGTAAACTTTAATCTTATTTCCTTGTTTACAGTAATGACTGTTGCTAATTTTTGTATTAACTTATTCCCAAAGTAATTTGTAATTTTAAATTTCAATTAATTCCATAATACTTCACCCTTCATAATCTTGATTCTAAATATTTTAATATTAAAATTGGAACAAATTTAATGATTGTTATATTGATGGTGATTTGTTATTTTATTGATTTTTCTTTTTTTTTATTTATGTTTTTGTATAGAACTAGGTTAAAAAGTCAATTACCACTTTATGTTCTCCTTTTCATATATTTACATTGTTAATGTTATTTGTTTTAATTACTTATTAAACAAATAGTTACATTAGTGATTTGTTCTAAATTGATTGTTTTGAATTACTTGAATTTTCAAGGCTTCTTTTGTTCTCTTGTTTCCTGTTGACAAGTGATTGACCTTTCTGTTAACATAAACAATCTGTTGAATAGTTTTTAAACATTTCAAATTACTTTCAATTACTATTGTATCAGTTTCTCTTCTGAAATATTTAATGTTGAATTTATTATTGATGTCACAATATGTTGGAAAAATCCAGTTTAATTGTAAATATATATCATTTAATATGTTTATTAGTTTGCCCCTTTTTTAAAATTTTGAAGTTATTTCATCATTGTATGATTTAAATCTTTATAAAATAAAAAAAATAATTAATAATAAAACATCAACTCCTGAACTTGAATCCGTTATTTATTTAATTACAAAACATTACTGTGTAAAATGAGTAATCGCCATCAGAAATAAAATTTGAGAATCTTATTTCAGTAATATTTAATTTTGTATAGAAAAATTTTAAATTGAAGAATTTGATTTTTATAACAGAAAATGACCTTGTGTTAACTGTAGTTTTTGAAAAAATTATCAGAGAATATAAACAATGTTTAGTATGGGAACTCAATTTCATGTAATTCGTATCTTTTGATAGAGATTCAAAAAGAGATATATATTAAAATTTCTTTAGTCATAAATCTCAATGTATAAAAGCAATTTCTAATTCATCATCTAAATTATAAAGAGAAGTAATAATGAGCTAACATGCAAACACTTCAATACAAATGTTCTTACATAATTATATAAAGTTTATTATTAAATCTCATAATTAATAGTAAGATTTATTCTTCCTACTATCCCTGTAAAAGTGTATAGGTTTATAAAATATTTTACAAGTTTCAAAAGATTTCATTGAAATTTATCATGAAAATTGATTTTATATATATATATATAACAACAGTATTTATCATCATCCAATTTAGATTGTATTTGAAAAGGTGCAGTAGAAATATTTTTATCGATCACTTGTGCAAATAATCAGACATTAATTATTTAAGTGCAGATTTATGGTTATACCTTGAAAGACTAAGCAACCATTTTTTTGACTTTTTAATGCATTTTTGTTTATAAATTCAAGAAAATATAAACTTTTTTTCCCCTTATGGTTATCATTTGATCTTTCTAAATTTAATAAAAACTTTGATCTGTTGATGTCTTAGCTTCTTTAATATTGTTTAGTAATGGTTACAATGTCCTAAAATATTTTTTTCTTTTAAAGTAAATGTTATAGTATACTTTAAAATGGCAGTAAATATATCTCTTGCCTTTACAGAATTTTAATTTTACATGTACAATTGATTTTAAAATATTTTGGTAATGGCTTGCTTTCTAATTTATTTTGATTTTTAATGTAGGCCTAATTACCTAAAAATATTTAGCTATGTGGGAGAACATGATCCACACTGGGATCATCTACATGAGTAAGAAGTGAGAGATGTCCGAATGTATTACTATCCATCATAAATCATCATAAACTTTTAATTTTAAAAAATTATGTGAGGAACTATACTTTAAATTATCCTGTTTTCAAAAATCAGAAACTTGTGTTAATTTTAATATTTTATTACATTTTTAACAGGTTAATGAAATACTTAACCCACTTTTTTTATTTTGTATTTAAATGTACTCAGTCATATGTACTTTTGATAAATGTACTCAGAATATTCTCTGAATATTGATTCCTAGAAATTTTATGTCAGAATTATGCAAAAAATTTAATACTGCATTAAATAAATTTTTGTATTAATAATTTACATATGTAGAAGCATTAACATCAATTAGACTTATTCTCTTTCTAAGAACCAAAAATTCTTCTAATGCTTAATTTTTTTTCTATTATGAAATAATAAATGTTAGAAACAATGAACAAAAATTTTTATAATTTACTTTATATATATATATATTTTCTACATATTTTAAATTTTTTTTCTATAATAAAAAGCATAGTTGCTAACAGTCCTCCAAAAAATATAATTTATTATAAATAAGTCTAGCTTCATGAATTATTATGAGTTATCATAATTTGTTTATGTATGAGACTCATTTATACCTTCTGTTCTTTAATAATCTACAGAAAAAGGCAGTACTAAAATTGTATAACATACATGCATAACTTATAAGTACTTCAGACTAAAGACAAGTCTTACTTTTTAAGAAGATGCATAGATGCTATATTTTTAAACTAAACATTTCTTGTATTTAGAAAGTTTTTTGTTAATTAAAAGTCTCTTTAATGTGTGTCTGATATCAAGACAGTGTAACTTGATTTGTTTGTCATCAAGTAGCATTGCCATATACAATCTGCCAAGAAGAATGCTTCCCAGGAAGGACATTTTATGAGAGACTAGCCCCATTTAGATGTTACAAACATACAAAAACCTAGAAAATTCCATATGGTCAGCATATTGACAAGGCACAGACCCACGATCAGCTTCTGGTGTTGGATGGTTTTATTCACTTGCCACTGATGGGTTCCACATTTAATAGTCAAAGTTTATAATGAAAATTTCGACCATTTATGTAATATGAAACTTTTGTTGGTTTTTGCACAAATTTTGATGACCTTTTTTTTTACTTAAGAAAAAAAACAGTTAAAATTGTTATCTTCTAACAGAGTGCTTAATTCATATTTATTTATTACATTTGTACTATAAAATAATTCTGAATATTTTAAAAAGTTTCTCAATAAATTCAGAATATGCATTTGTTGTTTGAATAATTAGGAATCAGTTGAACAACAAACCATTTGTTAGAAACTGATCAATAATTACTTTTTCTCAAGTTCTCTTTCTTGCATAGCTTTACCAATTGAATTCTTGAACATAACAGAATCTTAAATGATAACTTTTTTCTGAACATTGTTTGAATAAGTGTAATTAAATATTTTTTTCTCTACATAGCTTCATTCTAAACCACAAAGCATAGAAAACCAGTTTTTTCCATATGTGAGTTAATTGCATTAACTCTGTAGTATCTTGCAGATTTGTTTATTAGATATTGAGAAACAGCAAAGTGTCTGACAAAAGTCAACAAAAATCTTCAAACAAAGGTTGCAAATATTCTTATATGGTTTTTATATTTATTTGGATGACATTTAATCACTTTTCATTTGCTGTCAAAATAACTCATTTAATCTTAATGAAAATCTCTTCCAAGTGGTCTTTATCTTGTACTGTAACACCTTACCTGCAATTCATCAGATGTGTCTTAGTCCTGCCTATAATAATTACAGTACAGTAATACCCCGAACTTACACGATAGGTGGGACCGAGCGATAACCGTGTAAGTCGAATTTGCGTAAGTCTGGATATAATTTCGCAATTTATGTAAAATTCAGGTCTGATGTATGTAAGCTAATAAATGTTCTCGTTAATCTTATCTCGTCTTTTGATTCGTTCACGGTTACAAGAAATCGCCACGTGTTGTCTCTCAAGTCTCCGTAGATATAACAAACACAGAAATAGCTACAATTTATTGTGTGTTATTTATGTGTCGATTCCGTGCGACACGTCTGATCATGTAAGCCGAACAATAGTGTGGGGGGAGTGAATAATCGAGAGTTGCGTGGCGCTCAAACAAAAGACGAATCGATGAGATTTGAAAATCGCGTAAGTTGAGGTATTACTGTATTCAGAATAAATTTTTTTTTTTCCACCAGTTATAAATTAATCATTAATATAAACTTATTTATGCATGTGTACATACACATTTTATGTTCTTGGAATAGAAAGCAAGTTTTATTTCAGTATTTGGATATAAAATTTAGAGTTGTAAAAACAAACATTCTTAAAAATTTCATGATCCTTTAGGGTTCCTCATGTAAATATTTATTAAAAAAAAGTTGCATATAAATTTTAATTGAAGAAACTTATTGTGTTTTATTCAAATGCAAAATTTGATTTTCTGAAATGCTGAATTGAGCGTGATGTCTATTTTATGTACTTGCAAAGTTTCTAAATAGTCTCTCTCTTATATGTTGTTCATAAATCTGATTTTTTTTAATATACAAGGTCTTCAAAAAGAATGCTACCACTTTAAGTTCAGGTAATAATTAACATAATTACAGTAAGTATGCAACATACACCAGTTGACAGAGTAACTGAGTTTCATCTCTTATCTGCATTCAAATGTTTTGTCATTGCTGTAGGAAGTGCCATAAACAAAAATGGCAACTCTGCAACAAAGAAGGCATTGTGTTCAGCAGTTCACAAAGTCAATCACTTGTCATTGTGCAACATTAGTAATCTGCAGGAGCTGTAGAATCGCGGCTGCTGCAGGAGAAGTAACAACGGATGTGCTGTAGTGAGTGTAGGAAGAATTTGAGTATTGGTCAGATGTGCAGTGTAACACAAGGTGCATACATTGAGAAATTATAATTGGAAAACTGTCCAAGTTTCACATTTGCCCATGTTTTAATGTACATTACAATATTCTTGGATAATAAATAACATAATTACAATAATTTAAAATAGCAGTGTTCTTTTTGGAAGACCCTGTATTTTACCTATTTGCACTACTGCTACATTGTCATAGTAATATATTTTCCAAGATTAATAGTAACTATATTTCACTGACTCAAGATCTTTCCAGGATTTTACAATCTTAAAATTCAATGTTAAACAAAAATACTGTTGTGAATGGAAATTTCTGAATCATTCATATAGATAGTGATTCCAATCAAAAATTGTTTGTAGTTTATTGAATTATGCTCTATATATTTGTCATTGCCATGTTCAAAATTTTATTTATTTTTTTTTTAAATTGATGATATTTTAAGAGAGACATTAATAAAAATAGTTTATTTTCAGCATTTTCCAGATACAACAAACACAAAATGTTTCAATGCCAATGGAGAATTAATTGAAGAAGAAGGTGAGATGATTTTCTTTTTTGTTCTGAATGTTGTTCTGAACTTAAATTCTGATTAGATTTTTAACATATGACTACAGAGTTGTGGTATAATTTGAATTCTTTACATTTTGTTTTCTTTCTTTCAAACATTTAAGTGAAAGCAATTGTAAATCTAATATTCATTTTAAGAAATATAAAGTAAGAACTGTTAAAATTTTACAGATCTTTAAAATTAAAATGTGATATGAACTGTCTTTTTGAATTGTTAGATTGGAAAAATTGCTGAATTATACTTTCAAATTACCAATTTTTATACTGAAATTTGGTCATTTTTAAGTGGTCAATATCCAAAAGGTGGCATTAGATTTTTAAATTGCTTGTATTATACTTTTTTAAATGATGACAATGCTACTTATGCAAGTAATGGTGGTGCTTTTAAAGATGGAATGTGAGCTACGTTCTAATATCATCATTACTTAAGAATGACCAAATACACTGATTACTTTTGGGTTTAATTAGCTTGGCTTGGGTTATCAAAAATTTCCAAAAGTCGGATGTTCTGAATCGTTAAATGGCCAGAATTTTATGGGTTATCTTCAGAGTATAATTTAATTATGGCTTAAGTAGTAATCCATAAATTCTTGCCATTTGGCCTAGTTTCCCAATATTAAGCCAGTATTTCTCAAATTAGGTTCTGTAGAACCTTGAGGTTTGTTAGACTAAAGTGCATATTGATAATGGAGGAAACTTTATTGGCTGTCCTAAATTTTTATGTATAACATACAACATTAATCATTTGGCCACTGATAGAGCATGACTATTGCTGTGTTATTCCAAATTCTTTTTAATAGGCAAATAATTGTTGAAGTTTTGTGCTGTTTTTAAAAAAATTTTCTAGTAGGTAAAGTACTGGAAATTGTATGTTGGCTCAGGATTGATAGGAACAAATTAGGGGTTCTTCGGTAAATTCTTATAGCGGTTATGGTTGTGTATGATAAAATAGTTTGAGAAACACTGTGTTAAGCTAGCATTTGTGCTGGTTTTGTGGTTTATACTCTAGCTAACACTTGCTTTTTTCAGTCTTAATTGTTGATAATCTTTAAATTTAATCATACAGTATAAAAATGAATTTATAGATTTGCATTTGCGCATACATAATTTCTAATTATGCATGTTGAATTCTGTTCTGTTGTCATTAATCTTTAGCAACTTAATGTTTTCAAGGCTGTGATACATTGGTGGTTGTTTATTCTGCAGAAGAGCCAGCCTGTTATTACGAGTGCCATTATCCTCCGTGTACAAATTTGGAACAAGAGCCCAGAGAATTTAGCATCTGTGGCAGATGCCAACAAGCCCGTTACTGCGGTTCCAATTGCCAGCAACGTGACTGGCCCGTTCACAAGAAATTCTGCCGGGAAAAGCACAGACCGATTCTCAGGGAGAGGCCACCGGAACGGTGAATCGAACAAAATGTTCAAAGGACAGTAACAACTTTAAAAGAACACAAAGGCAGAGTTTGATTTCTAATTGTCTCACTCCCAACTGAAAATATTGTACTAAATGGCGTGAAGAGGCAATTGACCACATAACAAGACACACATTATTTACAAGAAGCAACGTTCGCCAGAAGGCACTCCAGTTTTCCCCCCGAAAGTGGTGCCGCAGCCGTCTGGAGCGACCGCTGCTGAGCGGATCCGTGCGGGCAAGAGCGAGAACCGATCCCCGCTACTCCGCCCGAATCCTACTCCCTGCCGTTTCGGTTCTGGTGAGAGTGATACAACTAGGACGAGGAAAAAAATCTCGCCACAGTCCACCGATAAGTTATTTATTGCAATCTTAGTTCTGTGGCGTGTCTACTGCCCACGATCCCGGTCCACCAGCGATATGTTTAAAAAAGGAAAGAAAAACCATGTAAATTTTGTTGTAAGTGTGAGAGAACTAACCGTTCAACTTTGCCATTTTATATGTAGCTGAATCGTTGTGATAATTTAAGAAAAAAGAAAAAATCATCTAATATATCTACATTTTTGCTCATTATACTGCACTAGTTTTCAACCAATGTTCCTGAGTGGCACCAAAATCTTTGTAAAGATGATATATATCATATATTATATATATATTATTCTTAACTTTTTTAAATTTTAAGAAAAAAACAACAAAAAAAAAACTTTAACTTTCTCCATACTTTAACCAATCAAATATATTTAAAAAAGANATTATTATAGAATGAAAAATTCTCCTATTTTTAAAAATTGTTAGTTTTTATTTATTTTTATATAAAGTAAGAACTACATGTATATTATTGACGACATGTTTTCTAAATATTTGATTTTTCTTTTTTGTATTAATAGGGAAAGACATTATGGTGGTATTGCTCCTGGTTTTAGAGTGATACATAAAAACGGTATTAGTATGGATAATCGTTTGGAAAATCTAATTTTAGTGCCATTAGGTATAAAAGCACACTTTTTTCTCGAACCTCATGTGAAACAACGTGAACAATCTTTATATTGGGCAGCCATTCAACAGCTACCTCCAGATCATCTTGTAGAAGAGGTAATGTCATTTCTTTTTTAAAAATTTGTAATGTTTAATTTTTGTTTTTAATTACTTTAACTTCTAAAAATTTGATATAGATTTATTTATTTTATTATTAAACTTTGGTTCGTGTGTAATGTCATATAAAACTATGGCTTGTCCATGTACATATTTTAATATAATTTTTTTTTAAATGGATCCTCCAAATGTTTATTCAGAGAAGTCTAATATATAAGTAATTCATTGAAGTTTATCAAATTCACATATTTGACATTTGATATTTACTTTTGACATAAACAATGTTTACACTTTTTACTAATTTAAAGACATGTTTTTAGCATTCTCTCCCTATAGTTGGTTAGAAAAAGATTGCTTGCTCTGAAAATATCCCATCGAGACTATCTATCTATTTCCAGTTATTTGCAGATAATTAACTGAAAAAATAATTTGAAGATGTTTATTTCATATTTTCTGGCATCAGGAATACAGAACATATTCTAAAAATTACTTATGTAAATATGTATTACAGATATTAATAATAACTATTTCTAATGCTAGTAAGAGGGAAGCTTTTGAAGTAAACTTTAATCTTATTTCCTTGTTTACAGTAATGACTGTTGCTAATTTTTGTATTAACTTATTCCCAAAGTAATTTGTAATTTTAAATTTCAATTAATTCCATAATACTTCACCCTTCATAATCTTGATTCTAAATATTTTAATATTAAAATTGGAACAAATTTAATGATTGTTATATTGATGGTGATTTGTTATTTTATTGATTTTTCTTTTTTTTTATTTATGTTTTTGTATAGAACTAGGTTAAAAAGTCAATTACCACTTTATGTTCTCCTTTTCATATATTTACATTGTTAATGTTATTTGTTTTAATTACTTATTAAACAAATAGTTACATTAGTGATTTGTTCTAAATTGATTGTTTTGAATTACTTGAATTTTCAAGGCTTCTTTTGTTCTCTTGTTTCCTGTTGACAAGTGATTGACCTTTCTGTTAACATAAACAATCTGTTGAATAGTTTTTAAACATTTCAAATTACTTTCAATTACTATTGTATCAGTTTCTCTTCTGAAATATTTAATGTTGAATTTATTATTGATGTCACAATATGTTGGAAAAATCCAGTTTAATTGTAAATATATATCATTTAATATGTTTATTAGTTTGCCCCTTTTAAAATTTTGAAGTTATTTCATCATTGTATGATTTAAATCTTTATAAAATAAAAAAAATAATTAATAATAAAACATCAACTCCTGAACTTGAATCCGTTATTTATTTAATTACAAAACATTACTGTGTAAAATGAGTAATCGCCATCAGAAATAAAATTTGAGAATCTTATTTCAGTAATATTTAATTTTGTATAGAAAAATTTTAAATTGAAGAATTTGATTTTTATAACAGAAAATGACCTCGTGTTAACTGTTGTTTTTGAAAAAATTATCAGAGAATATAAACAATGTTTTAGTATGGGAACTCAGTTTCATGTAATTTGTATCTTTTGATAGAGATTCAAAGATATATATATATATATATTAAAATTTCTTTAGTCATAAATCTCAATGTATAAAAGCAATTTCTAATTCATCATCTAAATTATAAAGAGAAGTAATAATGAGCTAACATGCAAACACTTCAATACAAATGTTCTTACATAATTATATAAAGTTTATTATTAAATCTCATAATTAATAGTAAGATTTATTCTTCCTACTATCCCTGTAAAAGTGTATAGGTTTATAAAATATTTTACAAGTTTCAAAAGATTTCATTGAAATTTATCATGAAAATTGATTTTATATATATATATATAACAACAGTATTTATCATCATCCAATTTAGATTGTATTTGAAAAGGTGCAGTAGAAATATTTTTATCGATCACTTGTGCAAATAATCAGATATTAATTATTTAAGTGCAGATTTATGGTTATACCTTGAAAGACTAAGCAACCATTTTTTTGACTTTTTAATGCATTTTTGAAAATAGAAACTTTTCATTCATGAAAATATAAACTTTTTTCCCCTTATGGTTATCATTTGATCTTTCTAAATTTAATAAAAACTTTGATCTGTTGATGTCTTAGCTTCTTTAATATTGTTTAGTAATAGTTACAATGTCCTAAAATATTTTTTTCTTTTAAAGTAAATGTTACAGTATACTTTAAAATGGCAGTAAATATATCTCTTGCCTTTACAGAATTTTAATTTTACATGTACAATTGATTTTAAAATATTTTGGTAATGGCTTGCTTTCTAATTTATTTTGATTTTTAATGTAGGCCTAATTACCTAAAAATATTTAGCTATGTGGGAGAACATGATCCACACTGGGATCATCTACATGAGTAAGAAGTGAGAGATGTCCGAATGTATTACTATCCATCATAAATCATCATAAACTTTTAATTTTAAAAAATTATGTGAGGAACTATACTTTAAATTATCCTGTTTTCAAAAATCAGAAACTTGTGTTAATTTTAATATTTTATTACATTTTTAACAGGTTAATGAAATACTTAACCCACTTTTTTTATTTTGTATTTAAATGTACTCAGTCATATGTACTTTTGATAAATGTACTCAGAATATTCTCTGAATATTGATTCCTAGAAATTTTATGTCAGAATTATGCAAAAAATTTAATACTGCATTAAATAAATTTTTGTATTAATAATTTACATATGTAGAAGCATTAACATCAATTAGACTTATTCTCTTTCTAAGAACCAAAAATTCTTCTAATGCTTAATTTTTTTTCTATTATGAAATAATAAATGTTAGAAACAATGAACAAAAATTTTTATAATTTACTTTATATATATATATTTTTTCTACATATTTTAAATTTTTTTTCTATAATAAAAAGCATAGTTGCTAACAGTCCTCCAAAAAATATAATTTATTATAAATAAGTCTAGCTTCATGAATTATTATGAGTTATCATAATTTGTTTATGTATGAGACTCATTTATACCTTCTATTCTTTAATAATCTACAGAAAAAGGCAGTACTAAAATTGTATAGCATACATGCATAACTTATAAGTACATCAGACTAAAGACAAGTCTTACTTTTTAAGAAGATGCATAGATGCTATATTTTTAAACTAAACATTTCTTGTATTTAGAAAGTTTTTTGTTAATTAAAAGTCTCTTTAATGTGTGTCTGATATCAAGACAGTGTAACTTGATTTGTTTGTCATCAAGTAGCATTGCCATATACAATCTGCCAAGAAGAATGCTTCCCAGGAAGGACATTTTATGAGAGACTAGCCCCCATTTAGATGTTACAAACATACAAAAACCTAGAAAATTCCATATGGTCAGCATATTGACAAGGCACAGACCCACGATCAGCTTCTGGTGTTGGATGGTTTTATTCACTTGCCACTGATGGGTTCCACATTTAATAGTCAAAGTTTATAATGAAAATTTCGACCATTTATGTAATATGAAACTTTTGTTGGTTTTTGCACAAATTTTGATGACCTTTTTTTTTACTTAAGAAAAAAAAACAGTTAAAATTGTTATCTTCTAACAGAGTGCTTAATTCATATTTATTTATTACATTTGTACTATAAAATAATTCTGAATATTTTAAAAAGTTTCTCAATAAATTCAGAATATGCATTTGTTGTTTGAATAATTAGGAATCAGTTGAACAACAAACCATTTGTTAGAAACTGATCAATAATTACTTTTTCTCAAGTTCTCTTTCTTGCATAGCTTTACCAATTGAATTCTTGAACATAACAGAATCTTAAATGATAGCTTTTTTCTGAACATTGTTTGAATAAGTGTAATTAAATATTTTTTTCTCTACATAGCTTCATTCTAAACCACAAAGCATAGAAAACCAGTTTTTTCCATATGTGAGTTAATTGCATTAACTCTGTAGTATTTTGCAGATTTGTTTATTAGATATTGAGAAACAGCAAAGTGTCTGACAAAAGTCAACAAAAATCTTCAAACAAAGGTTGCAAATATTCTTATATGGTTTTTATATTTATTTGGATGACATTTAATCACTTTTCATTTGCTGTCAAAATAACTCATTTAATCTTAATGAAAATCTCTTCCAAGTGGTCTTTATCTTGTACTGTAACACCTTACCTGCAATTCATCAGATGTGTCTTAGTCCTGCCTATAATAATTACAGTACAGTAATACCCCGAACTTACACGATAGGTGGGACCGAGCGATAACCGTGTAAGTCGAATTTGCGTAAGTCTGGGTATAATTTCGCAATTTATGTAAAATTCAGGTCTGATGTATGTAAGCTAATAAATGTTCTCGTTAATCTTATCTCGTCTTTTGATTCGTTCACGGTTACAAGAAATCACCACGTGTTGTCTCTCAAGTCTCCGTAGATATAACAAACACAGAAATAGCTACAATTTATTGTGTGTTATTTATGTGTCGATTCCGTGCGACACGTCTGATCATGTAAGCCGAACAATAGTGTGGGGGGAGTGAATAATCGAGAGGTGCTCAAACAAAAGACGAATCGATGAGATTTGAAAATCGCGTAAGTCGAGGTATTACTGTATTCAGAATAAATTTTTTTTTTTTCACCAGTTATAAATTAATCATTAATATAAACTTATTTATGCATGTGTACATACACATTTTATGTTCTTGGAATAGAAAGCAAGTTTTATTTCAGTATTTGGATATAAAATTTAGAGTTGTAAAAACAAACATTCTTAAAAATTTCATGATCCTTTAGGGTTCCTCATGTAAATATTTATTAAAAAAAAGTTGCATATAAATTTTAATTGAAGAAACTTATTGTGTTTTATTCAAATGCAAAATTTGATTTTCTGAAATGCTGAATTGAGCGTGATGTCTATTTTATGTACTTGCAAAGTTTCTAAATAGTCTCTCTCTTATATGTTGTTCATAAATCTGATTTTTTTTAATATACAAGGTCTTCAAAAAGAATGCTACCACTTTAAGTTCAGGTAATAATTAACATAATTACAGTAAGTATGCAACATACACCAGTTGACAGAGTAACTGAGTTTCATCTCTTATCTGCATTTAAATGTTTTGTCATTGCTGTAGGAAGTGCCATAAACAAAAATGGCAACTCTGCAACAAAGAAGGCGTTGTGTTCAGCAGTTCACAAAGTCAATCACTTGTCATTGTGCAACATTAGTAATCTGCAGGAGCTGTAGAATCGCGGCTGCTGCAGGAGAAGTAACAATGGATGTGCTGTAGTGAGTGTAGGAAGAATTTGAGTATTGGTCAGATGTGCAGTGTAACACAAGGTGCATACATTGAGAAATTATAATTGGAAAACTGTCCAAGTTTCACATTTGCCCATGTTTTAATGTACATTACAATATTCTTGGATAATAAATAACATAATTACAATAATTTAAAATAGCAGTGTTCTTTTTGGAAGACCCTGTATTTTACCTATTTGCACTACTGCTACATTGTCATAGTAATATATTTTCCAAGATTAATAGTAACTATATTTCACTGACTCAAGATCTTTCCAGGATTTTACAATCTTAAAATTCAATGTTAAACAAAAATACTGTTGTGAATGGAAATTTCTGAATCATTCATATAGATAGTGATTCCAATCAAAAATTGTTTGTAGTTTATTGAATTATGCTCTATATATTTGTCATTGCCATGTTCAAAATTTTATTTATTTTTTTTTTTAAATTGATGATATTTTAAGAGAGACATTAATAAAAATAGTTTATTTTCAGCATTTTCCAGATACAACAAACACAAAATGTTTCAATGCCAATGGAGAATTAATTGAAGAAGAAGGTGAGATGATTTTCTTTTTTGTTCTGAATGTTGTTCTGAACTTAAATTCTGATTAGATTTTAACATATGACTACAGAGTTGTGGTATAATTGAATTCTTTACATTTTGTTTTCTTTCTTTCAAACATTTAAGTGAAAGCAATTGTAAATCTAATATTCATTTTAAGAAATATAAAGTAAGAACTGTTAAAATTTTACAGATCTTTAAAATTAAAATGTGATATGAACTGTCTTTTTGAATTGTTAGATTGGAAAAATTGCTGAATTATACTTTCAAATTACCAATTTTTATACTGAAATTTGGTCATTTTTAAGTGGTCAATATCCAAAAGGTGGCATTAGATTTTTAAATTGCTTGTATTATACTTTTTTAAATGATGACAATGCTACTTATGCAAGTAATGGTGGTGCTTTTAAAGATGGAATGTGAGCTACGTTCTAATATCATCATTACTTAAGAATGACCAAATACACTGATTACTTTTGGGTTTAATTAGCTTGGCTTGGGTTATCAAAAATTTCCAAAAGTCGGATGTTCTGAATCGTTAAATGGCCAGAATTTTATGGGTTATCTTCAGAGTATAATTTAATTATGGCTTAAGTAGTAATCCATAAATTCTTGCCATTTGGCCTAGTTTCCCAATATTAAGCCAGTATTTCTCAAATTAGGTTCTGTAGAACCTTGAGGTTTGTTAGACTAAAGTGCATATTGATAATGGAGGAAACTTTATTGGCTGTCCTAAATTTTTATGTATAACATACAACATTAATCATTTGGCCACTGATAGAGCATGACTATTGCTGTGTTATTCCAAATTCTTTTTAATAGGCAAATAATTGTTGAAGTTTTGTGCTGTTTTTAAAAAAATTTTCTAGTAGGTAAAGTACTGGAAATTGTATGTTGGCTCAGGATTGATAGGAACAAATTAGGGGTTCTTCGGTAAATTCTTATAGCGGTTATGGTTGTGTATGATAAAATAGTTTGAGAAACACTGTGTTAAGCTAGCATTTGTGCTGGTTTTGTGGTTTATACTCTAGCTAACACTTGCTTTTTTCAGTCTTAATTGTTGATAATCTTTAAATTTAATCATACAGTATAAAAATGAATTTATAGATTTGCATTTGCGCATACATAATTTCTAATTATGCATGTTGAATTCTGTTCTGTTGTCATTAATCTTTAGCAACTTAATGTTTTCAAGGCTGTGATACATTGGTGGTTGTTTATTCTGCAGAAGAGCCAGCCTGTTATTACGAGTGCCATTATCCTCCGTGTACAAATTTGGAACAAGAGCCCAGAGAATTTAGCATCTGTGGCAGATGCCAACAAGCCCGTTACTGCGGTTCCAATTGCCAGCAACGTGACTGGCCCGTTCACAAGAAATTCTGCCGGGAAAAGCACAGACCGATTCTCAGGGAGAGGCCACCGGAACGGTGAATCGAACAAAATGTTCAAAGGACAGTAACAACTTTAAAAGAACACAAAGGCAGAGTTTGATTTCTAATTGTCTCACTCCCAACTGAAAATATTGTACTAAATGGCGTGAAGAGGCAATTGACCACATAACAAGACACACATTATTTACAAGAAGCAACGTTCGCCAGAAGGCACTCCAGTTTTCCCCCCGAAAGTGGTGCCGCAGCCGTCTGGAGCGACCGCTGCTGAGCGGATCCGTGCGGGCAAGAGCGAGAACCGATCCCCGCTACTCCGCCCGAATCCTACTCCCTGCCGTTTCGGTTCTGGTGAGAGTGATACAACTAGGACGAGGAAAAAAATCTCGCCACAGTCCACCGATAAGTTATTTATTGCAATCTTAGTTCTGTGGCGTGTCTACTGCCCACGATCCCGGTCCACCAGCGATATGTTTAAAAAAGGAAAGAAAAACCATGTAAATTTTGTTGTAAGTGTGAGAGAACTAACCGTTCAACTTTGCCATTTTATATGTAGCTGAATCGTTGTGATAATTTAAGAAAAAAGAAAAAATCATCTAATATATCTACATTTTTGCTCATTATACTGCACTAGTTTTCAACCAATGTTCCTGAGTGGCACCAAAATCTTTGTAAAGATGATATATATCATATATTATATATATATTATTCTTAACTTTTTTAAATTTTAAGAAAAAAACAACAAAAAAAAAACTTTAACTTTCTCCATACTTTAACCAATCAAATATATTTAAAAAAGAGAGAGAGAGAGAAAGAAGAAAGTTAACATTTATTAATTTCAAAAGAAAAAAAAAATACAAAAAAACATACACATTGACAGTTTATGTTCGATTTTAAACAACTAGATATTGATCACAAGATTTATACTGTTTTTCCTAGACAATTCTTTAGTGATTTATTTTGTACAATGCCCAGAGAGAAAAATAAAGGCACAAGAAAGTAAATTTTTAAGGGTTTTTTTTATTTATTTATTTAGGGAAAAAATAAACACAGGCAACTCAGTGTCTCCGGATTAACACCGACATAAATCGATTCATTACACAATCCCCTACACTAGCCGCTGCTGTGTAGTAGTATTGTAGCTGTAATAGTAGCGGTAGTAAGAATGACAAACGCAAGGTTAAAATCGATTTTATTGCCCGACGCTTCTACGACTGACCCCTTTGACGCGCGCTCTTAAAAAAGGTGCTTGCGCGTGCCGTTTTGCGCCGGAGCCAAAAATTTAATTTGGATGGGGGGAAAAACCAAAATATATTTTTAAAGCACCACCTCGCATTGGTAAGTTGTCAAATATGTTTAGAAAAATTCGAAAAGTGTCACTGCCCCGTTACTGGCGCAACAATCGATGTGCCAAAACAATTTTAGGTATTTAGAGTACAATTTCCTTTAGCGATGCGCATCGCTTCCTAAATTGTAAATAATAAGACTACTTGTTTTTTTGTATACGCCATTTAATTAAGCGAAAAGCCTATTTTTTTTATCGATAAATGGCGAATATTCGACGAAACGATAAGAATTTCCCTAAACGTGACCGGAGCGATAAAGACGGATCGTATTATAAACAGGAAATTCAAAAAGGAAAATGCTATCCTTTTGTAATATATTACGAAACGTTCGATCGGTAGGCGGAACGCGTGTCGCCATCTCGTATCACCTAAACGAATTAATTTCGATGTATACCCTCATTTAGTGCGCTCTTTTTTATAGCCGAGTGACATTAACTGTGAAATTAATTTTTGTAATACCGAACGTAACCCCTTTGTTGACTTTTTATAACGTGATAAAAACTCGTTATTTTATCAATAAATGGAGTCGGTTTCTAAATACGTTATATATATATATAAATTTTAATATAAAAATTTTATAGAATTCTGTTTAGGTGAAAGTTTATAACCAAGTATTACATTTTTCATCGTTAAATTTACTTAGAAAAACCTTCAAATCTTTAGTATTAAGTAAATTTTAAAATTTTAGTTGCAAGAGATGATTCAAAACGTGATTTAATTCATTGTTTATCACCACACTGGGCAAGAGAGAAGCTATTGGTATGTAAATTTAAGAAGTTTTTGGGTTAAAAATACAAACTGGTATTTTGAGGTATTTTGGAGAATAAGTGCATTAACAAACAAGATCAAGAAGGGAATTGTCAAATTTTTAGTACTTTTAAATATTTAAAAAAATTAATTTATAGTCAATATGAAAATTCTTGGAACTAGATACCTCCTGCTATTAAATGGAAAATGGCATTTTATAGTCACTTCATTCTACCCTAGTGACTATAAATTGTTTAGTAGTATTTTATTCATGAAACTGTACACTAGAATGTTATCAATTTATAAATCATCTGAATATAGAAAAGTACCAAAAATTCTGATCTTATAAGGCAACAGATCTGGAATACTTAGTCCAATTGATAAAATCTTGTTATAGTTAATAATGTCCATTTATTGTATTGAGGGAGACTTGCAAATTTTAAGAATTTCAAGTGCCCCAATAACTAACTTTAAATTATTCGACAAATGGAATTTTTCTAACAATAATTTACTTCCCAAAAAATATAAATTAATTGTAATGTTTAATTCTTTCTTCTTATATAAGAACTAATTGAAATATTAAATTTCTAATGAATCAAAACTATGACTGATGTATTGGTCAATACATTTCTTCTATTTTTGGTGCTCTCTTTTTTATGCTTAATATTTCTGTTATGATTAACCTTACTACTAATTTTTAGATGCATAATGAAGCGTCGTCGTCAATTTTAAATTACCATGAAAATTACTTGACTACTTCGTACTTAATTGTCAAAATTGCGATAGAAAAATTAGGCATTTAGTTTGCTTGATAAATATACTCCAAAAATATTTTTTGTCATTTTATTTAATAGTTGCTGAGTTGTATTGAGAACTGACCAAGTAGTAAACCTCTGAGGAATAAAAGGACTCGGGGGAATGCTTAGGGCTTTGAAGAGCCAAATAAGAAATCCTCACTGATCTGAAGAAAGTCGGTTTACAGAAAAATGTCCCAACAGACTATTCTGGCACCAAAAAAGGACCTTGAGCTTAAGTCTTTACAGCATGGCACCTATCAAATGTCGACTCAAAACAGGCTGTTGCCTTTTGCAGAGATATGAAAAATTCTAGTGTTGCAACGAATAGTATATTCGGCCAAACTATTCTACTTGATTAACGCACGTACGCAAATTGGCGCATTAAGGCAAGGACCTGCTCTCTATTGGCCCGCTGTCACTACGCTTTGTCAATCACGTTAATTCTTGACAGTTGTAGCAGACAGACAAGGGCATCATGGCAGTACTGTATGTGATAAATGATATCAAATGTGGATAACAATGAAATGACCTACACGTGTAAATAACGGAAAAAGAAGAGAGAAGAACTGTGAAGTGAAAATGTGAAAATAAATATGAAATTGAGTTGATAACATAATCAAACAAGTCGAGGCAGCTTATTGGCGCAAAATTCGTGGCCATCAATGTCAAACAATTGTTGTCATAGACTTTGGAAAGCTAAATGCTTGTAATAAAAGAAACTTAGCATGTACGGACGAAAGCCTGGGGCCGTTCAGGCTACCAAGCTGTCTCGAATCTGTGAAATCATAGGATGACAGTATAAGTCACAGTTATCTGTCTCTTTTCTCCGTTATCACCAGGCTATGAGTCACATAATTGTAAAATGGAAAATCTACGACGGAAAAGTGACGAATCGAAAGTATCGTGAGCGCATATTATGATGTATGCATACATGGACTAGAGCGATAGAGGAAAGAGAGAGGAAGAGTGCTTAAAAAGAAAGATAGGCTGGGTCAGATCTCAGATGTGCGACAATTCTCGAACGAATAAGTGTGTACGTCTGCTGATCTTTGTAATTATAAATTGCGAAAACATGTGACTAATATTATTTTCTTTTATATTTTGTGCATGTTATAAGTTATAAATAAATATAAACAAACAACACTAACCCAATAACATTAAATATAAATACCAAAATGATTAATTTACTGTGTTTTTGTTATTTCTTATTCCTGTTTTTACGTATTCGGTATTCGGCCGAATACCGAATAGTAACCGATTATTCATTACATCACTAAAAAATACTCTTTGCAGATGAAAAATTTTTACCACAGAGGAGTAATTTATGAGCAAAATGATCACGTCTATGCCATGTCAGCAAAAGATATTCCACTGCATGCCCTGAAGTCTATTGAGACAGCAAGCTTTTCAAGTGACAGTCTGGTTGGGAACCGGTTGGCAAGGGAAAGCAGAACTTCATTTTGTATCAATAGAGGTTTAAAGCACATGTTGGGAATTACAAAATGTTCTCCAAACAGTGGTAGAATTATTTAACAGAACTGTGACTGAAAAGGATTGAAATGAAATCTGGAACTTTCTCTTTCGACCAATAAAAGGATAGCCTGATGCATCATCCAACCTGAATCCATTAAGCTCAAACTGCCAATATAAAGAGTAATTTAATGTCTTATAGTCTGAATTATCTGTGCTAAATCCTACACATAGAAGAGATTTTTTCTAAATCATCAACATTTGAGAATGGGCTTAAAAATAAGAGGCAGTTATATGAACATATAATTTGCATATGTGAAGTCATATGGAAAAGTAGCCCATTCTCGTAGAAGGGATTTCTTGCAAGCTTCTGGGGTGTCATGAGATTCCCTGTTGTGACTTACAATGATAATGGTCTACCTCAGTTGGGTGATACAAAAATAAAGTTAAAATCTCCAATAATTATTGTCCTTATAAAAATTAGTATTATGCTGCTTGCATTGTCTTTCCTGTATGTCAAATTAAATTCTTCTGCACTGTACAATACCATGTAAAATATTGATTCGAGCCACCAATTCAAATTGCATTTGCTTGTAAAGGAAGAAGTAATGAACAGAATTGAGACAACATAACATCATCAAAAGCTGCATAAGTCTGCCAATGTCAAGTTAAATGTGGTGCTACTTGAGAATAAATAAATAGATAACGATTAAAATGTACATAGTTTTATTTAATATAAAATTTTCCTTTAATTAGTTACAACTTTTTAGCATTTGTTTTAATTTTTATCTACTCGACAAATATCGACAGAGAACTTTGGGTTAAACAAAATGTTAAATTTTGGTTTTGTAATACAATTTTAATTACTTTCCTTTTGTTCAAAACTTATTAAATATGAAACACTCAAAATTTTCTGCATGGAAAATATTCTTAATCTGTCAAAACTTTTGTTAACACTTCAATAAATTCAGAAGATTCAAATAAATTTGATACATACAATTTTATACATATCTATAATACACAAAATTACAAACATTTGATCCTTTGACCTGGTGTTTCAAGTGTGATAAAAATTTAAATTGGAAACTTAAATATCCTTCGTTAGGTTTTAAATAGCCATCGCCCAGTAATTACTTGAGGTTATACTTTAATTTATTTTAAAAATAAGAGGCAAAATGACTAAGTGGCAGTTATATGAACATATAATTTGCATATGTGAAGTCATTAATTCGAGGCAGTTCTCGATTATTAATCATCAATAATTGGAACTGCATATTTGACTTGAAATTCTTCTGAAAATCTATGATTTGGCTTACCTATACAAGTTATCCAAATAGCAAAAAAAATGTTTATTCTCCTATGCAAATGTCAATACAATTAAACCAAAGTGATTTCTTTACATCTTTGAACTCTGAATCTGTACGGTCAATTTGTATAAATCTAAATGCTTCGCCTCTCCAAAATATACCGCAAAATCTATAATCGAGGCAGGAAGATTTCTATATATATATTAGGTCTGAGTTATATGCTAGACAGGATATGTCGAGTCTCTCGTACGAAATTCGAAAGGCACAATTTGCCTTCATGTTTTTGAATAGATAAACTAGTTTCGATAGAACAGCCATAGCACGAGGAAGTCACCACGTGGAATATAAGTTATATCACAAAGAAAAAGGCAATTGCAGATTTCTAATTCCCGTTACGAGCACCTTTAGCAGTAAAATTCGCATATATACTGTTTGTAGATGCACTCCAGTTAGGAAGATTGAGAATATAAAAGTTTTCTGTACAAAACTGTAGTACAGAATTCATAACATGGATTTTAAAAATGGAAAATATTAGTTTTAGTGTTGATCATACTGTCATCAGTCTACCCGAACACAAGGGACAAGGATGGAAATTATCCGTCACAGACTTTTCAATGAGGTTGGAAGTTCCGATTTCCGTCAGTAACTCCATTATCTTCTTTGCCGTGGTGTCTTCGGTTTTGCTTGGATTTGTTGCATTGTTAGGAACTTGCATATTTTCAACTGTGTTACTGGACTTCATTTCAGTATTTGAATCTTCCCCTTTACAAATATAGCATTTGACATTATTGACTCAATGACAATAATTGTAAGTGTATTTTATTTAAATATATTATCAGACACTCACCATTTAGAATGTTTCCATTTTCACCTGTAGCTGATATTATTTTTCCAGGGAAATGATTACTACCTGTTAGAACTGAAGGACCATAAGGTTTTAGTTGTTTACGTTCATCAAGCATTCTCATTACTAAGTTCTGGAGATCTCCTAATTTAGCCTATTAAAAATAACTTCATTATCAATTTTAATTCAGTAACTACATGGATCAAAATGCATCAAATTATACTCGTAAAAATACTAATGAACAATAATTGTGTGTGTTATAAGACATGCACAATAACATGCAATCATAATAGAAATATTAACATAGTATAGTAGTATTACTCTGAATGATAAATAACAAACTAAAAATAAAATGATTTATTAATACAAGATACCAACACATTTTAGGCTGTATGGCAGTCACAATTATGCTTATTAAAGATATGATCTGTATCATCATCAACCAGTACAAGTACAGAGCAAGGACTACCACAATCTACATTGCCTACAATAAATTATAGGAGTCTGGACAAGGTTTCAAACCTGAATCATCATGTAGCAATTAGGGTTTCTTTCCTGGGATTCCCGCCATTTATTCCCTACGAGAAAATTCCCGGGAATTTTTTTTTGGGAAATCTCACATTTCAATAATAATTTATCGTGTCAGGTTTTCTTTCTACCATTTATTATACGAAAAGTTGCATTTTGATGACTCATCTAAGAGAGAAATTTTGAGGTTTCATGCTGCATATAATAATATGCAGCATAAAGCATATATACATAACTATGTTTTACAAGTTTCTACTTGTTAGTTCACGTAATATCTATGTATTGTGTTCACACATCATTGAGCAGCGGAGCACTTGCTGAAAGTAAATATCACTCATTGCACTTTAGTTTCAAATTCGCATTTATAAGTTAATGAATTTGTAAAAGCTTACATTCCCATTAATATCCTATCGTTTGTAACTGTAAGTGTGATTATTTGAAATTTCTTTATTAGTCAATTATGCATATTTTACAACAATTTATTTTAATATAATTTATAAAATCAAACCATTGTAATGCCAGAGTCATTTGTTTGGAAACATTTTTTATAAAACCAAGTATAACTATCAACAACCTGTAGAGAGTGTAAAGCTGAGATAAAGTGCAAAGGTTGGTCTAACAAAATCTATTATCGTTCTTAATAAAACAGAATACTTTGCAAGAAATAGTTACAAAGTTTTCTATGCTAGATGGTATAGCTATTAATTCTATTGCAAAAGTGAATATATCAGTAATCTTTGGCAAAGAAAAGGTATACTTTGCCAACAAATCCAACTCATGTCATGGATCTGGTTCACTCACAATACAAACAGATAAAAGAAAGTTTAATTTCTAAAATTGCAGAGAAAATAACTTCAGGAACAAGGTTTAGTATATCATTAGACGAGTACGCTTCTCTAAACAATCGTTGATATATAAATATTAATGTACACATAGGAGAGGGAAAATCTTGGAATTTAGGAATCTTAAGAATTTCTGGTTATCTATCTGCTGAAGTTGCTGTTAATATGGTCAAAGAAAAGTTAGCTGAATTTCATATTTCTTCAAAAAAACACATGGTGGCTTGTGTAACTGATGGTGCAACTTTGATAAAAAAAAAAAAAAAAGGGGGAAGATTAATTGAATGTGAGCACCAATTGTGTTATGCACATGGAATCCACTTAGCAGTGTGTGATGCTTTATATCAGAAATCATCTACCCACCTTACAATCCCCTTTATTGATGAAAACCAGCCAGAAATACGTATATCACCAAAGAGATGAATCTAACATTGATGAAAGTGAAGAAGATTTCACTCAAGGTATTGAGGTTGAAAATTTTATTTCAGAATATGAGCACACTAATGAAAATCTGTTTGAAATAAGATATAGCATCTGAATTGTATGAAATTGACGTCTCTAAAATCATCAATAAGTCAGAAAGATAGCTAAAACCTTTCATAAGTCACCTGTGGAGAATAATGTATTACAAGAATACGTTAAACAGGATCATGGAAAACCTTTACATTTAAAATGTTTGATTCAAAAACCAGTGGAACAGTCTTTTAGCAATGCTAGAACGGTATATCAAGATAAGACCATTTGTGTTGAAAGCTCTCATTTATCTCAAAGAAGATAAAAATAGTACTCTTAGCCTTGAAAATTAATGTAATTCATGGCATCGCTAGAACCCTTAAAACTAGCTTTTGAAGAGCTAGGTAGAAGAAAATCTACTCTACTTTCAGCAGAGGATATTACCTCTTTTATTTTGAATGAACTGAAACAATTGAACACTGCTTTTTCTAAAAAAATACATGAATATTTTGTTATCTGCATAAAAGAGAGAGGAAACAAAAAATTGATGGGATTGTTACTTTACCTCACTGGTGAAAACAAATATAAGAAGTTCAAGAGTGACAGCACATTCCAACAATCTGGGGTAATTATAATTTCATCAGCAAAACAAATATTTGATTGCCTTTTTGGAGAACCTTCTATTTCTGAATCTAGTGAAGGTAACGAACTCAAATATGTACAAGAATCACAAAGTGTCATACTACCGAATGAAATGACTTTAGCTGACAAACTAAATGCATATCTTGAAGCATCCAAGAGATCAACAATACGACAAGAGCAGAGAGCAATAAACAAAGAATTAAGTACTGGAGAGCAGTTAGAAACTGAGTTAGCAATCTTCAAAAAAAACAGGCATAAAATCTCAGAAAATTTCCCTTCTTTTGAGAGCTTTGTAAAGCATTCCACCCACCTCGATAGAGTCTGAAAGGGTGTTTTCAGCTGCAGGTTTTTTTGTGACCAAATTCAGAACTAGATTAAGTGATCAAAGTATCGATCATTTTTGCTTTTTGAAGTCTTATTATGAAAATTTATAAGGTTTTTTTTTTGAGAGAGAGAGATTTTTTCATAAATTTTTTTAGTAGTATTGTTTATGTTCAACTAAAAATATTATAATTTTTTTTGGAGCAGTTGTATTTTTTATTCAATTCAAAATGATTGTCTTTTTTCTCATTAAATTTATGGAATAAGTATATTTTTTAGTTCATCGTTAGAAATAAAACAGTATTTTTTTCATAATCATTATTATGTTCATTAAAACTTCCTTTATTTTACTTTCATCTTGTAATGTAAGAGAACATAAATTAATTGAGCCTAACACATCCGTATGGGTGAGATTGACTCTAAACTTTCAGTTACTTACTAGAAAATAAATTAAATTATTCAAATTTATGATATTCCTGTATGATATTTTTATTCATATGAAATTCTATCTTATCTCATCCCGGAATTTCCCAGGATCCCAGGAAAAGAAATTATTTTTTCCATAATCCCGCTGGAGACAAATTTCCTGGGAAATGAGAAACCCTACTATCAATATAAAGTATTACATCAGTTTAAATTTGGATCATTAACAACTTATCATATGAGTCTGGCCAACAGAGGAATTTACATTTTTAAAATTACATGATAATAGAATGTTATGTAAAATTCTAGTATTATTATACATTTATTTGCAAATTAAAAAATATGGCTAGACATATATATTTTACTATCAGGATTGTGAATAAAAATAATGATAAGTGTGCTACCATCAAAAATATTTTATGGAAAACTTAACAAAAGTGTACTAAAAGTTATAATCCAATGATAGATATTATTTCAAAAGTTTAAATAATTTATTTTATTTCTGTTGTTTAGTTTAATTTATTTGAAGAAAATGAGTAACACTGTAAATAATATAATGGATCATACTTATTAAAATCTTTGCTGCTCTGTTATGATACAGAGTAGCAAGGATCAGTCTATACTATTTGAAAAAAATACAGGTTAAACATATTTAACAGGATCTGAAGTACATATCAGGTCACCAGCATATACTCTCTCTTAAATATTCCAGAGCTGCATTTATCTTGTATAGTTCCTGGCAAAGATTTGTGAAATGACCTGTTTAGACAGATGGATAGCTGAGGTGGTTAAAACATTACTTACCATCTCTGGAGGACCTGAAATCAAATCTGGGTGAACAACCCAAGAAAGTTTCTAGGTGGTCTCTTTCAAATATATTAGACCCCTGTCCCTCACTTTTAATTGTACTATCATGAATTTGGGTAAAGACCTCTTAGTACCCGCAGGAAATATAAATAAATAAAATATATTTTTTTAAAATCATTTTTTGTATTATATTTCCTATAACTAATGAACAATAATTGTGTGTGTTATAAGACATGCACAATAACATGCAATCATAATAGAAATATTAACATAGTATAGTAGTATTACTCTGAATGATAAATAACAAACTAAAAATAAAATGATTTATTAATACAAGATACCAACACATTTTAGGCTGTATNTCAATTATACTTATTTTACTTTTATTTTAAATAATTTTAAAAACAACTTTTTATTTTTTGAAAGAAAGTTAATAAATACCTATTGTATCAGTTTCACCTTGAAGTTGTGTAACAAGATGTTCTAACTGCTGTTTCTGATCAGATAATTCAGCAATTTGATCCATTGTTTTCTTGAAACGTTCCTATTTAAAAAAAAAAAAACAAATTAAAACTTTTGATTATAGAATAATGATAAAACATTCTTTCTATTAATTGGCAAATCAATAATTTGCTTAAAGTATCACAGCACTTTTGAATCATAATCTTATCTTTAAAATTCAAATTCAAATATATTTTTATATAATAAGTAACTCCTCAATCTTCATTACGAATTAATATTTTTTAATTTGTAATATTGACAACATATCAAAGAAATTTACCTCTAACTGTTTCATAGCATTTTTCATATGCTGATAGTCTTCCATTGATATATTCTCATTATTTGTGCCTATAACAGAAATTAATTTTTAATTAAACATACAAAAATTATATCTTATATGAACAAGATAACATTTAAACAAGAAGGATAACATTTAAAGGAAGGAAAGGAAAGTAATTAATAAACAAACTTGCTTCAAATGAATTCTTTAAACATTATCCAATATTCCTAATATATTTATTTATTTCAACTTTCTACTTGAATTTATTAATTTTAAAACTTTGGGTAAGTATCAATAAAAATTCTGTATTTGCTAAATTAAGCCATATTGTAAAACATGGTAAACAATACCTAACTAATACACAGGTATAGTGACAGGATCATTAATCTCATTAAAACTTTATCAGATAAAACAATTTATTTGTTTCTGATAATTTATCAATGGATAAAGATTGCTTCTTAGTCACATGTAATTCAAGTATTTTCTATTATTTACACTACAAAATTTATCAATTAACTCAAAATTATTCAAATTATATGGTTATAAAAGATCAGTTATAAAGCTTGCTAGCTTCTTCTTTGATGAATAAATTAAACTGAACTTCTACAATATAGTATGAAGCCAAATAACTTAATTCTAATTGCAGCCAATAGCAGAAAATAAAAAAACTTATAGCAAATGTTAGAACAATTTTAAAAATTAAATGTAAACTTTTATAACCACTTAAAAGGAGTTTTTTGAATGAATAAATTGAAATGTTATGTCCGTTGAATCCAACGTTCACTCAAATTTATAAATCTCAGATGATGATTAATTCTCAGATATTTTATTTAAATGCATTTTGGATTGAAACTCTTGTTGATCCCTCTTCAGTAAAGGTCTTCAAAATCAATCACAGAAACTTAACGTTACTATGATTGATTTTGAAAAGTCCAAAATATTGGTGTAGGCTCTGTCACAGATTGTACCTTTACCGAAAAGGGATCAATGAGAATTCTGATCTGAAATGCATTTAAATAAAATATCTGAGTAATTCTTGAACTCAGGTGAATGTCAGATTCAAAGGACATAACATTTCAGTTTATTCATAAAAAAAAAAAACCATTTTATGTGGATAATTATAAAAATGAATGATTATATCCAGCAAATACTGCTAATTTTAGCTTTGTATTAAATGTAAACTTTTACAAGCTGGCCTATCAGAAATGATTTAATCCTAATTTTTAAGAATATTTAAGATTTTTAAAAAATTCTTAACATATTTTTGACTATGTGCAATTAATTATAAGATTGGAAAAATATTCTTTACTGCTCAACTTAGCTTCTTACACATTTTAATACAAGCAAAAAATTTATATGTTTATGATTATACATAAAATATTTATTTCAGATAATTCTGTTACACAATAAACCTTAATTATAGAAATGAGGTTTATTGTGTAACTTTCAAAAATTTGCTACTTGAAACAATAAATAATGTATCTTGGTTTAATGCCAAACAATCTGCCAAATCATTGGGCTATTTTTGTGTTATGTTAATAATTAATTTGACTACAGGTAGACAGATATGCTGCTGTCTTATATTAATGTTTATAATTACAATAAATTAATTTTTAATTTAGAAATTTCTAGAAGTAAAGAATCTGGCTGGAGCAGGACTTAACCCGTTGGGACTTTTTCTTCAGACCCGAATGCAATTCGAAAATTTTTTTTGTTTTTGAATATTAATAAACCCATAACTTCTGCTTACCATACAGATGCATTGCAAATTACACTACCCAGACAGCCATCCAATCTTTACTTCAAAAACTATTCATTTCAGATACAAATATACAGATCATACATGATCGAGTGTTTGGCATTAATTAATTAAATCAGGTTACGTACCTTGATTTATTTGATGGTCCTTAATTTCTCTCATTTGTGCTTTTAAGTTTGTTTTTATATTTTGTTGCTCTTCTAATTGATGCAATAGCTGATCTCTCTCCATTTCTAACTGTCTAACTGAAGCAGAAAGTGATGCAACCTAATAAAATAAATAAATAAATTTTANTTATATATATATATATATATATATATTACTATAATCAAGTTAACTTACTAAATCATTTCTCTTTGAAGAATCCCTCTCATCTAGTTTATCACTAGACACTGCAATTTCTGCCTGCCTGGCCAAATTCATTCTCAATTCTGTATTCTGATTCATTAGGGCATTGATTCTTTCCTTAAAATATAAAATTTTAAATTAAATTAAAACTTTTCAAAAATACAATAAATAAATATCTGTAGGCTTAAAAATGCCAAAAGTTACCAGAATAATTCAGCATTCTAAACTTAATTAAATTTTCTAATACAAAACAGAATTGAAAAGTCACTGAAATTTATCACTATATATATATTATAGAATTGATTAAAAACTGGTCAGATATAATATGTATTAATAATTGTGCATTGTACTTAAATTATTTACAATAATTATTTTAATAAAAAATCAAAAAACCTATTAATAAATTGACATGATATTAAAATAAAGATGGAAAAATATATCAATTATACATTTTGTAATGTGTGTTCTAAAAATTTCAATCATTAAACATAAGAAATGGAACAAAATTATACAGTGGTTGATCGGTTAATAAACATAATCCGTTCAAAGACAATGTTTGCTACCCGAATTGTTTGTTAACTGATTATCAATTTACCACAGATTTTTATGGAAATTTGATTAATTCATTCTGGAGACCCCCAAAAAATAGTAAGAAATTATATAATATTTTTATTTATGTTTATTTATATGTAATAACGAACTAAAGGCAATATCTCAAATTTTTCATGGATGACACATCTTTGTTTCTCAGATGTGATTTTTGTTACTCCTTTATCTGCTTGATTCTTTTTGATTATATTTTTCTTAGATAAGACTGTATCTACTATAGACCTGTTGAAGCCATACTGCCTAGGAACATCAGACATTTTCTGCCCACTCTCTACCTTGGCTATTATCTCTTGCTTAGTTTATGTAGTGAACACAGTTCTTGACACTCCACTCTTTTTAGGCTCCATAATCATATCAATTTTTTTAAATAAAAAGTTCAGAAAACAGAAATAAACTAGTGCAAAAAAGGTTATGTATACAACTGTGAAAGTGTCATTCCATAAGCTATTCATAGATTCCAGTAAAAAATAGTTTTACAAATGTTAAATGCAGTGTTGCTTCTTGTGTGTGCTCTGTCAGGTGTGTTATCCAAACATAAAAATCTTTCACGAAAGTGTTTGTTGTCTTGTTTGTTTGCAGTCTGAACTGTTTGTTAACTGATCATCCACTGTATCTGATAAAATAAGAACAAATCTTTTCATTTGCTTTCTCAAAATTTGAAAATTTGAATTTTCTAAGTTTGATAAACTGTCAAGTTCTTAAAACTGATATCAGCAATTTCTATTGATCTTTACCTAATTTTCAATACACATATTGTTCAAATTAATTATGCTAAATTCTCATTACTTCTCATTTTCTCTCTGTCTCTTTCCAAATCTCCAATGAAAAACTGTTCTTTTTTTATCAATAAATAATTTCTAAAAAACCATCTGTATAAAATTACACTAGATTTATCGACATTATATCACNGACTGGCAACAACGCCTCAACAGATGTATAGCTGCCCAAGGAACCACTTTAAAAGGGATAACATTAATGTATAAAAATAAAATAAAATTGTTGCAAAAAAATTCGTTTTGTTACTTTTCTGCCACACCATGTAGGTATCTCAACTGAATGAGTGCACAATGTCCTGCATGAAAAAGTTGTGTGCACAACTGTTGACTGTGGACCCATGCCAAAGGACATTTCAACTCAGTGTTTGGCAATGTTTAATCACAATCCACAGGACTTTTTGCATCAATTTGTGACTGTGGATGAAACATGGATTCACCACTATATACTAAAGTCAAAACAGTGGACAATGAATGGTGAAAGTGAACCAATAAAGGCAAAAACTGTTTTGTTGGCTGGCAAGGTGATGGCCACTGTTTTTTTGGGGGGATTCCCAAGGAATCATTCCTGGTTGATTACTTGGAGAAGGGTAAAACAATAACAAGAGCCTATTATGCAACATTATTAGACCATTTGAAAAAATCTGAAACAAAAACAAACAAGAATGGTGCACAAAAAAAGTGCTCTTTCACCAAGACAATGCACTGTCCCACAAACCAATATCTATATAAATGTAGCTTAGAGATTTTATGATTATCCTTATGTATATATATGTATAAAGCCTCCATTACTGTTCAAGGTCAGTGGTATAGCATTGTTCAATGTAACAGATGATCTTATCATCAAGTGGTCACCCACTGCTGTGTCCATGTATCAAATTTCCTGTTTTCTGACAGTGTTTCGGTAAGTAATGCATTGTTAATTGTTATTTCACTTATACACAATTCACAGTCAATTTTCCAAATACCAATACCAGTATTATTTTGGCACTTCTGAAGAGTTTTCTGCCTTAACTCAACCGACTGCTTCCAGCAAGGCATATTTTGTCACAGTTGTTAGCAATAGATTCATTTGCATATTGAATTTAAACCATTTAACTTCCAATATGCAAATATTTTTGTTCTCTGCTAGACAAGATAATATTTTTGTTCCCTCTGCAATTATTGTAGTACAGCACAGTGCTACAAACAAATTATTCATGATTATATGATATAATTGTAAGCACAAATTCATACACCTTAGCATTCTTCATTTAGGAGTCAGTCATTTGTGAATTTGAACACTTGGAACAAAATTTTAGAGCATCCCAGGAAAGGAAATCAGTATTGAAATTTAATATATGAAGTAATATTTCAAATAAGTGCCTTAGGAGTTTGATTCGTTTCTTTGATACTTCCTTTATTAGTTCCCATTTTCATAATGATAGATTATATTCAATCATTTTATTGTAATAAGATAATCTTATTACATTGGGGTATTAACAAAAATAACAAGGATATTTATTTAAATTTTGTTACATTAGATTAATGTTACATAACATATTTACTATTCAATAATCAAGACCATTGTTCAGCTTATTTAAAATATAAATAAAAAAAACTATGAATCTTATACATCTTGCATATTGGTATATTGTCAAGATTAGATCGAAAATTTTATGATTAGCATCAAACATTTCTTTAATTTTAAATTTACGTTGCGCTTCTTCGATAGCTGGACATACAATGAGAATATGATATATATTAAAAGATTCAGCTTTACACCAATAACATTTCTTTAAGAAGTCAATGTAGATGTTACCAATCAGTAACAAATTATAATTAAGTCAAATTTGAATTAGCATATGTTTAATATTTAATTTAGTGTTTGACATAATAATATTTGAATTTAACGGAAAATGCAACATATTCAGATACCAATAATGATAAGTCAAATTTAAAATGGAATCTTGATCTTTAACAATTGATTGAGATAAAGCAGTATTCATCATTAAATAATATGCATACATTAATACCTCGACTTACGCGATTTTCAAATCTCGTCGATTCGTCTTTTGTTTGAGCGCCACGCAACCCTTGATTATTCACTCCCCCACACTATTGTTCATGTTCGGATGTGTCCCCACACAGCTTACATGTTCAGATGTGTCGCGCGGAATTGACACATAGCTACGATTTATTTTGTGTTATTTATTTCTGTGTTTGTTATATCTACAGAGACTTGAGAGACTCTACTATGTCATCCAAACGAAGTAGAACTAATTCTTCTGCATCAAACAAGAAAAGAAAAACTTTATCTTTGGAATGTAAAGTTAACATTGGGTATGTTCATAAAGTCGAACGAGTTAAACGAGAATGACATCATCATTACTCCTATTTCGTTAGACTTTTCGAACAATTCATTACTAACGCGTTTAACTCGTTTGACTTTACGAACGTACCCATTATTAAAGACTTCGATACAAAAATGAAAATTTGTGAATTGGCAAAGAAGTTTGATCTACCGGAATTGTCGGTCAGAACAATTATAAAAGGCAAAAAAAAAAAATTCTCAAAGCTGTGAAAAATGCTCAATCTTTAAATTCAAGCATCATATGTCACAGTATTATCGCCGAGATGGAAACAATGTTAAAATTATGGCATAATAATCAAGTAAATGTGAAAAATTGTAAAATAATATAGGCCTAATTTGTTATACATATGTATTATCTAAGATTTTATTAAACATTTTTCTCTAAATTATTGTTTTCTTTAGTCTCTGGCCCCAATTAAAAATTATTTGTATGTATTTATATGCGAAATTATACCCCGACTTATGCGAATTAGACTTACGTGGTTACCGCTCGGTCTCACCTATCGCGTAAATTCGGTCCCACCTATTACTGTATTTACAATTGTCTTCAGTTGAGTTGAGAATCAATATACAAATACCAAAAGATTGCATAATTTTTAAAATTTTTGATACCATGTATCATTTATAATAGATGAGTTTTTATTTTGGTTACTTATTAACTGAAATAGAAATTTAACTTGGAAAGAACAATTTTGATTAACCATAAGTCACCATGATTTAGTTTTAGATATAGAAAAAGGGGTAAAGGAATCATTACATACCAGTCCCTCCGAAACATAGCTATAAGTCAAGGAATATTGATCCAATAATATGCAATCACCACGAAGTTTAGGGTTTTGACCTTCTTAATTCATATAAAAAAAGGAAGTAGTTGTTTACATCGTAGTCTAGATCCCTTGGCAAGATCCTATGATATTTGAGTATCTTTCCATTCATTCAATAAATTTTGCTGTTTCATTTTAATAAAACTCTAATATACGTAATCTCAAATCTTAATATTTTTAAAAATTAACTTAATAGTTGGATATTTTGATTTAGTCATTGGAATTACCACTATAAAATCGTCCAGAGTGATTTCTTGTAGTTTTAATGTTAAATTAACTAAATTATAAATTTCTAATTTGCTGGATATCTATATAATATTATATTATTATGATGATGTTCATTTACCAGATAATCCATTTGATATTGCATTTTTTCATTTTCCATTTTCAGATTAATGATTTGTTGTTCAAGATTAGTAATTTGAGAGTTCATTTTTTTATTTTGCTCTTTAGTTTCTTGGACACTATTACAAATCAGGTCCAGTTCTTCTTTGATAAGATGTCATTTGATTGAGTATTTTTGTATTTGACATATTAATTAATTCAGAAATTTTATTCCATAATGCTGTAGTTGATATGTCAGATGAATTTTTCAGATTATCTGATGAAGAAGAAAAAAGTTCAATTGTCTCACATGAATATTGTGAACTTTGAAGTGTTTCTGGGTTTAGTCCAGTATCTGCAGTAGATGATTCAGGGGAGATCTTTTTGGCATATGTATTGTATTCTGTTATAAGTCTAACATTAGATGATGATGAAGTTTCCTTTCTATTATCTGATTTGGTTCGGTGACTTGACGGTCTTCCTCTTTTTTTTTTGGAGAGCGTTGCATCTTAGTTATTGTTATTATCTCTTCTAATAAGTTTAAAATTCTTTAACTCTAATAACCCATGCAAGCAAATAAGTATTATTGGCATTCAATATTCAATATTTCCACTATATCAAAGTACGCAGAAAATCACGCCAACAGCTCCAATTGACAGGTGCACCCCTCCATATAATGATAGATTATATTGAAAATCATTGGGTATTATTAAAAGTAAATAACAAATTCTTCATACTAAAGTTTTCTCTCATAATATNTATACGTAATCTCAAATCTTAATATTTTTAAAAATTAACTTAATAGTTGGATATTTTGATTTAGTCATTGGAATTACTGCTATAAAATCGTCCAGAGTGATTTCTTGTAGTTTTAATGTTAAATTAACTAAATTATAAATTTCTAATTTGCTGGATATCTATATAATATTATATTATTATGATGATGTTCATTTACCAGATAATCCATTTGATATTGCATTTTTTCATTTTCCATTTTCAGATTAATGATTTGTTGTTCAAGATTAGTAATTTGAGAGTTCATTTTTTTATTTTGCTCTTTAGTTTCTTGGACACTATTACAAATCAGGTCCAGTTCTTCTTTGATAAGATGTCATTTGATTGAGTATTTTTGTATTTGACATATTAATTAATTCAGAAATTTTATTCCATAATGCTGTAGTTGATATGTCAGATGAATTTTTCAGATTATCTGATGAAGAAGAAAAAAGTTCAATTGTCTCACATGAATATTGTGAACTTTGAAGTGTTTCTGGGTTTAGTCCAGTATCTGCAGTAGATGATTCAGGGGAGATCTTTTTGGCATATGTATTGTATTCTGTTATAAGTCTAACATTAGATGATGATGAAGTTTCCTTTCTATTATCTGATTTGGTTCGGTGACTTGACGGTCTTCCTCTTTTTTTTTTGGAGAGCGTTGCATCTTAGTTATTGTTATTATCTCTTCTAATAAGTTTAAAATTCTTTAACTCTAATAACCCATGCAAGCAAATAAGTATTATTGGCATTCAATATTCAATATTTCCACTATATCAAAGTACGCAGAAAATCACGCCAACAGCTCCAATTGACAGGTGCACCCCTCCATATAATGATAGATTATATTGAAAATCATTGGGTATTATTAAAAGTAAATAACAAATTCTTCATACTAAAGTTTTCTCTCATAATATAAATATATTTAAGATAAATTTTATCTTAATCAGACCTATTATATTAAAAAAAATACATAAAACATTCATGTTACAAGAAATTATTGTAAATAATATTCAAATCATCATCTTAAGTTTTAATTCTTTTAAATTTAGTTTTATTTTGTTCACTATTTTAACTACTAATAACAGTATAATTTTATATTTCTGTTAAGAATTTAACTGTATAATTCTAACTTTGTTATATGTACCATCAAAATCATTATCATAATTTTGACTTTTGCTATCCATTAGTTTTTAAAATTCAGTAGAATCTGTATTTCTAACAAACTTTAAAAATTAAAAATATTATAGTAACAGAATTTTTATTAATATTTACTTGATCTTTCAGTTCTTGTAATTCTTCTTCTTGCTGGCTTAATCTTTCACCCAATTCTTTTGTAATGTGATGTTCTCTATCAAGTTTCTCAGTTAATTCTAATTTGTCATGACTCTGTGTAAAACAGAAAATATTTGTTAAAAGAAAAACTAGTTAATAATGAGTTGAGATTTTGCAAATATATCATCCGTAATATATTAGTGTTTTGATTCAATTAGCATTTTCATTTAAATTTATCTAAATCAAATCTATTAATAATTTTGAAATTAACAGATATCATCCTGTAAATCTCAGAATGAAAAACCAACATTTCTGATGGAAAAATATTTAACAGCCATTTTTATAATTTAAAAAATAATTTCAATAAAATATAGTTGAATAATTCTACATTGTATTTCTTCATACAGAAGTGATTAATTAATATACTGATGATTAGACATAAATGCAGTCCTTTGAGATAAAAAAAATTCAACATTGTACATAAAGCTACATTGTAAGGAGGAACGCTCTTCCATGTGCATGGAAAACTCATATCACATGGATAGCACTGTTTATCGACTTACTGTTCAACCTACACAGACACTCACTGCTACATTTTGTTCTAGCTTTTTCATACCAAGGCACTAAGGGTTAATTAAAGCTGTGTGTATTTAGTGGAAAAAGCTAGACAATAAACTGGGTCCATAGGCATGCTGTATGCAGATCCACATTCTATCAATGTTTATTACACTACGCCACCAGTAATAAAAACATTTGAGATTAAAAAATGCTTTCTGTTATTCTGTTCACAATTCTGCTATATTCGAACATGTATGCACATTTGCATGCATACAGAAAACTAAATTATATTTAACAAAAGCAAACCAACCATTTTTACAAATCCTGTATGAAGTTCCTCTAGCTGTTTTTTTAATTCGCAGTTTTGAGCCACGGCACGGCTAGCTGCAATTTTATCACTTTGCATCGTGTCTAATAATTTCTCTTTATCAATTTGATTTTCTTCAATCCTTCTAAGGGAATTCTCCAATTCTTCTATCCTAATCTCTTTCTCTTCAATAATTTTACTCATTTGTGCATTATCATTTACCTAAAGTAATAATTTGTGTGATTTATATCCTTTAGAAACAGAAAAAATCATTTAATAATATGTTACTTTGAAAAAATTATGTTCCTTACCTGTGTATCATAATCCTGTTTCATTTTCTGCTGTATACTTTCTAATTCTTCTATCTGCTTTTGAAGATTTTTGTTTACACCGTTTTCAATAATGGCACCTTTGAATTTAAATTTTTATAACTATAAATAAGCTACGGAGAGAATATTCTCAATTTTAATAAGCTTAAAATTATCATATTTTATTTAAATAATTAAATATTCTTGTTTATTCAAAAACTGCATTATTCTAATGCTAAATAACTGGTTTAAAATAATTTTTACCCCAATATATGGCCTAATTTGTTATACATATGTATTATCTAAGATTTTATTAAACATTTTTCTCTAAATTATTGTTTTCTTTAGTCTCTGGCCCCAATTAAAAATTATTTGTATGTATTTATATGCGAAATTATACCCCGACTTATGCGAATTAGACTTACGTGGTTACCGCTCGGTCTCACCTATCGCGTAAATTCGGTCCCACCTATTACTGTATTTACAATTGTCTTCAGTTGAGTTGAGAATCAATATACAAATACCAAAAGATTGCATAATTTTTAAAATTTTTGATACCATGTATCATTTATAATAGATGAGTTTTTATTTTGGTTACTTATTAACTGAAATAGAAATTTAACTTGGAAAGAACAATTTTGATTAACCATAAGTCACCATGATTTAGTTTTAGATATAGAAAAAGGGGTAAAGGAATCATTACATACCAGTCCCTCCGAAACATAGCTATAAGTCAAGGAATATTGATCCAATAATATGCAATCACCACGAAGTTTAGGGTTTTGACCTTCTTAATTCATATAAAAAAAGGAAGTAGTTGTTTACATCGTAGTCTAGATCCCTTGGCAAGATCCTATGATATTTGAGTATCTTTCCATTCATTCAATAAATTTTGCTGTTTCATTTTAATAAAACTCTAATATACGTAATCTCAAATCTTAATATTTTTAAAAATTAACTTAATAGTTGGATATTTTGATTTAGTCATTGGAATTACTGCTATAAAATCGTCCAGAGTGATTTCTTGTAGTTTTAATGTTAAATTAACTAAATTATAAATTTCTAATTTGCTGGATATCTATATAATATTATATTANCATGCATACAGAAAACTAAATTATATTTAACAAAAGCAAACAAACCATTTTTACAAATCCTGTATGAAGTTCCTCTAGCTGTTTTTTTAATTCGCAGTTTTGAGCCACGGCACGGCTAGCTGCAATTTTATCACTTTGCATCGTGTCTAATAATTTCTCTTTATCAATTTGATTTTCTTCAATCCTTCTAAGGGAATTCTCCAATTCTTCTATCCTAATCTCTTTCTCTTCAATAATTTTACTCATTTGTGCATTATCATTTACCTAAAGTAATAATTTGTGTGATTTATATCCTTTAGAAACAGAAAAAATCATTTAATAATATGTTACTTTGAAAAAATTATGTTCCTTACCTGTGTATCATAATCCTGTTTCATTTTCTGCTGTATACTTTCTAATTCTTCTATCTGCTTTTGAAGATTTTTGTTTACACCGTTTTCAATAATGGCACCTTTGAATTTAAATTTTTATAACTATAAATAAGCTACGGAGAGAATATTCTCAATTTTAATAAGCTTAAAATTATCATATTTTATTTAAATAATTAAATATTCTTGTTTATTCAAAAACTGCATTATTCTAATGCTAAATAACTGGTTTAAAATAATTTTTACCCCAATATATTACAAATTTTAATGTAATAACTGAATAACGTCAGAAAAATTAGAATTTTAGCAAAATTTATTACCTTATAAGCAATTTAATATTTGTAAAATAAATATCTTAACAGAATAAATTTGATGTTGATTTCAATGTTGTATTTATTATAATCTTGAAAGTAGTAAACATCTAATTTGTTACATTAGAAAGGAGTGTTGTATCATTATTATTAAAAAATTTCTGTTTAACAAATCTCAATTTTAATGTAAATTTAATATTCTCTGAATGAAACTTATATCCAAAATTATTTGTATCACTTTGCATTATTTTTAATAAATCTTTACTTCAATTTCATATTGAAAGTAATGAGATTATCCATTAAATTTAACAATTTTTAAGTTACTCTAATATTGGAATAAATTCTAGATCTAAGTTTAATGACATTCTCATTACTTGCAATATCATTGATTCATTAATTCCTTGTTCAAGTGCCTGACTTATTTTTTAAAATTTCAATATCTATATAGAAATCTGATCTTATAATTACAATGCAGTTAAATAACATCCAATGTTTCCTGCTAAGTCAATAAATTAATACAGAAGTGTAAAATATTAATTAAATTATTAAGTTTTATGAGTATAGATAATTAATCAATAACAAAAAGTTATTACGGAGATATAGTATCGAGTTTAAAAAATATAAAAATTTCTTTTATATTCTAGACACAGCACAATTATTCATTTTCTTAGCAAAGATAGTAATTACTCTACTAGTTAAATTTACCATCAAACTCTAACTGGAAGTATCAAATTTGTTACACTTATCATTTTATTGTAAGTATTTCTTTATATTCCAATGTTATAACAATCGTTTTTGATCATCTGATATAATAACAAAATTTAACAATAATCATAATGAAATTCAAAAGTAGTAAATACTTGGAAAATTTTTCTTTTTATTTTTAACAAAGCATCATGTTTCATTAATTTATTTGAAATTGATATAAGTTATATGCAGGGCTGTGGAGTCGGAGTTGGAGTCGTGGAGTTTTGGTGTTTTAGCCGGAGTCGGAGTCAGATGGTAAGGAAAAGTCGGAGTTGGTAAATTTTTACACCACTCCACAGCCCTGGCAAGACTGTGGAGTCGGAGTCGGAGTCGTGGAGTTTTGGTGTTTTAGCCGGAGTCGGATTGGTAAGGAAAAGTCGGAGTCGGAGTCGGTAGATTTTTACACGACTCTACAGCCCTGGTTATATGTTTGATAAGTTTGGTAAATTTTAATGAGATGGTGCCACAATTTGTTTGGTGACATCACAGCTTGTAAATGTCATTTTTCAAACTATTACAGGTCAAATTTCAGCTAGAAGCAAAGCATTTTTCATATTTTACAGACATTTGAAGCAAGCATTGTAGCAGTTTCCACAAAAATGGAAAAAACCAAGTTCCATGCAGTGATAAAACATCTTTAAATAAAAATGTTTCAACTCTATTTTAAATAAAAATGTCCAACTCTATTTTGATCTGGGCAGCTGTCCACTTCTTTAAATAAAAAAGTGGACAGCTGCCCAGATCAAAATAGAGTTGGATGAAGTTTATGGGGACTCTATACCAGTATTGAAGACTGTTTATTTCTGAATAAACAAGTTTAAACATGGTCGAACATGCACTGAAGATGAAGTGCGCTCTGGACATCCAGTTGAGATAACCACAACAGAAATTATTGAAAAAATTCATGGTATCGTCATGGAAGACACTGCATAAAAGTGTGTGAAATTGCCAAGACTATACAAGGTGTGGCAGAAAAGTAATGAGATTGGTATCACTGAGAGTGATCTGGCAACACTGCAGACTTACCTTTCATGCAGCTTGTACATCAGTCCCTCCTAGACACTCAGTAACAGTTTCAATCTCGTGCAGTTAACTAGACAATCCTACAGAGCATGATAAGTGGAGTTTTGTTTTTGTATTGCATTATGGAAAGCATAATAGCGAAATTTGTAGCAACATTGTGCCATCAAATTTTGTGTTAAGCTTGGTGAACCCACGAGGTTGACCTTTGAAAAGTTGCAACAAGCCTATGAAAACATTCCTTATCATGAGCACAAGTTTTTCAAAGCATTTTTTGGAGGGCCTAGAAGCAGTAGAAGACAAACCTCGCTCGGGGAGGAATTCAACATCAAGAACTGCAGAAAATGTGGAATGAGTGAGGGCTCTTGTGAGGTCAGACCATCGACTAACATTGAGTGCTTCGAATAAGACGGGACATTGCGGACACTTGTATGCTCCAACCATGACAACTCCTTCTGTCACATGGCCATCTCCATCAACCAGTTTTTGACAGAAAAAGAAATTCCTGTGGTTCCCCAGACCCCCTGTTCACCTGATTGTTCCCCAAGATCAAAACCCATTTGAAAGGATGTCATCTTGGTACTGTTGATAACATCCATAGGAGCATAACCACATCGCTGCAGGCGATGTGAATTGATGCCTTCCAGCACTGCAACTAAGACTGGCAACAACGCCTCAACAGATGTATAGCTGCCCAAGGAACCACTTTAAAAGGGATAACATTAATGTATAAAAATAAAATAAAATTGTTGCAAAAAAATTCGTTTTGTTACTTTTCTGCCACACCATGTAGGTATCTCAACTGAATGAGTGCACAATGTCCTGCATGAAAAAGTTGTGTGCACAACTGTTGACTGTGGACCCATGCCAAAGGACATTTCAACTCAGTGTTTGGCAATGTTTAATCACAATCCACAGGACTTTTTGCATCAATTTGTGACTGTGGATGAAACATGGATTCACCACTATATACTAAAGTCAAAACAGTGGACAATGAATGGTGAAAGTGAACCAATAAAGGCAAAAACTGTTTTGTTGGCTGGCAAGGTGATGGCCACTGTTTTTTTGGGGGGATTCCCAAGGAATCATTCCTGGTTGATTACTTGGAGAAGGGTAAAACAATAACAAGAGCCTATTATGCAACATTATTAGACCATTTGAAAAAATCTGAAACAAAAACAAACAAGAATGGTGCACAAAAAAAGTGCTCTTTCACCAAGACAATGCACTGTCCCACAAACCAACAGTTGCAATGACAAAATTGCATGAATTATGCTTTGAATTGATTCGTCATCCCACTATCTAGAAAGAAGTCGGATGAGGTCAGTCAAATCTCTCCAGACTTGGCCCACTCTGACTTCTTCCTATTTCCAAACTTAACAATTTGGCTTGGTGGAAAGAAGTTCTCATCAAATAAGAATGTTATTGCTGCTGTCAATGCATATTTTGCAGACCTCCATAAAAGCTGCTTTTCCAATGAGATTAAAAAATTGGAAACCTCCTGGACCAAATATATAGCCGTCAATGGAGACTATGTTGAAAAATAAAATTGATTTCTTTTCCAAAAATCTGTGTTTAACTTGCTTTTTTACCATACTTATAAAATGACCCTCATGTGCGCGCGCACGTGTGTATATACAAAACAGGAAATTTGTATTATTTTTTTTATAACTGGAATAACATAATATATTTTTCTGTATAAGTCTAGTGATAATATAAATGTTGGAAATTGAAACTTTAAACAATTATCAATTCAAATTACAAGTTGAATTTTTAAATAAAATGTAAATATCTGTATATAAAATATATTGAACTGTTAACTACTAATTTCACTTTACATTAATATTTTATATCTAAATACATATTTTTAAATAATAATAAAATTCAAATTACTTTCTTTTTGCTGTAATCTATTAATTTCTTCTTGAAGTTCAGCCCTTTCTTTAAAATGTTTCTCTCTTTCATTAATATATTCTTTCAGCTAAATTGAAGAATAATTCAGTGTATTAGTTTATATTTATTTTTGAAATATGCATATATTAGAGATTTTATAATATCTATTAACATTATTATTCTCATATTTTAGCCAATCGTATTAAAAAGTACTTACTTCATCTTTTAGAGATGTTACTTGTTGGCTAAGTTGTTGAATGTATGTTTGATACTGTTCTGACATTTGGTCCCTTTCAACTGATAATTTTTGCAATGATTCTTTGTTCTTTAGAAAATAAAAATATATACATTAAATTTTACTAATATGAGTAAGTATATAAATAAATAAATAATTATATATATATATTGACCATTGAAGTAGTTCTCTCTTTGCTCATAAATTAAGACTAGGATAAAGGAGTGATGCTTTTAAATCATATGTTAGAGATCTTCAAGTAATCAGAGAATATAATAGAAAAGTAAGTTATAAATGGCATAATCATTTGAAAAATTTGTCGAAGAAAAATATGTATACTGGATATTTTGTTTAAACATACAATAAAAGGAAAATGTGTAGCTATACATGTAGTAGTTCTGTGAGAACCTGGACAAGTGTGATATTATTTTTTTTGTCAAAAAATAAAGGGGAGAACTATTCCATTTCACAAATGCAGTCAAAGAACTTCTTAAAATTTCCTCACGGATAGTGCTTCATCCATGAGTGACACATCTTCCAAGAAACTACTCATTGATGGAAATGGGAAAAAAAATCACAAACTGGAGCAACCATCAACTTTACAAAAATGGGCATTAGAATGGTAGGGGAAGACCCCGAATAAAAGACAATAGGATAGATGACAACACAGAGTTGCCTGCATAAATTGTGTGTTAACCTCCTCACTGTCTTTGTCCACCACTCTTCCCAAATTCCCGTCAATTTTTCCACCAGACTTTCACTGCTCCCCTTGACAAACAAGTACCCAAATATTACAGACAAATCAAAACTCATCTGGACCAAACAAATAAATTGTTGTTATTTAACATTTAAATGCATAGTGGAGTGTGTTATTTCCAGTCTTCCCTGCTCTCTAAAATTTCCCTCCATTCCTTACTCCAAAAAAGACCTACATACATGGCTGCCATGTGGTTCAGACCTGACTTGTGGAGGCGTTGCCATTCTTGTTTGCAGTTCTATACAAACATCAACTCACAAACCTGATGACACAAACCACCTACCTCTAGACAAATTATTTAGTATTTAATTAATTACATAGCCATATTACAGCCCAATAATTTGGCAGTCATTTGGTACTAGTTCTAATAACAGAAGGTGAGTGCTAGTGTAAAAAGCAGCTCTGAAATTTATAAACCCAGCAAATTTTGGGATGCTGCACATGTGCAGAAGATATCTACATCTCTCACATTGTTGGAGAAGTGTTAGTTTCTACATTAATGTGATAGCAGGTGTTTGCAATCATTTACAAAACTGAAGTTCATGACACTTGTCCAGCACTGCTTTCACTGCCATGGCAGTCATCCCAACTCATGCCCATAATACAAGGAACTCAGAGAAACATGATGTTTGTTACTGATGACAGTAAATATGCAAAGTGTAAGATGTCTGGAGAAAACATTAGACAAATTTTAGTTATTTTAGAGAACCCTGAGAAAATCTGACAAGCTAGTGAGCAAGTGAGCAGACACAAAACCCAACAACAACAGTGTATAGAATACTCCATAAAAGATTGGGTTTACATGAATACAAGAGTCAACATGCATCAACAGGTGACAGCAGAAAATAGAATGATACAGAAAAAGTTTTTGGAAACAATGTTGGCCAAAACTGATGCCAACAACACATTTCTAGATCAGGTATGCTTTTCAGGTGAGGCAACATTCCACATGTCTGGAAAAAGTACAGATATAGCTGCCATATTTAGAATCAAAAATATGCATGTTGTGCATGAACACAAAAGAGATTCTCCAAAGTGCAATGTTTGATGTGGGATCATGAAGGACAAAAATCATTGACCCTTTTTCTCTACTGGTACCATGGTAACTGGATTAACATACCTGGACAGGTTACAGCAATACACTGTGCCTCAGTTTCTTGCAGAAACAATTTTTCAACAAGTCAGGACTCATTCTCACTTTGCCAATGATGTCTGCACAGTCTTGTATGATCATTTCACTGCAAAATGGATTGGGAAAGGATGTGATCCTTTCCCAATCCATTTTGCAGTGAAATGATCTAGAAATGTGTTGTTGGCATCAGTTTTGGCCAACATTGTTTCCAAAAACTTTTTCTGTATCATTCTATTTTCTGCTGTCACCTGTTGATGCATGTTGACTCTTGTATTCATGTAAACCCAATCTTTTATGGAGTATTCTATACACTGTTGTTAATGGGGAAAATGTTAGAATGGATTGGGAAAGGATCACATCCTTTCCCAATCCATTCTAACATTTTCCCCAATCCAATCTAAGCAATGAACACTGGACCATGCAATCTAGTGATCTGTGGACCATCTTAGTGATCTGTGGACCATGCAATGAACACTGTTCATTGCATGGTCCACAGATCACTAAACCTAACTCCACCTGACATTTTTCCTCATGGGTGTTTGTTAAGGATCAAGTGTATATTACAATGCTGTATAATCTAGAAGACTTGTGCAAAAAATTTGTGTTTCAATCACCAACATGCTACCACAAATTAGTGAACATTTGCTGCATCATAAGAAGAGCTCAAAAGTGACTTTGTTGTTCAACACAAAGGTGGAGACTGTACGGATTTTTGTTGATGGATGTTAAGAACTGGACTAAATTTAGTTTTTCAGAGCCCTAGTTAAAAGAACTTTTACCCACTCTTTCATCATCATCAACAGAGAAGACATCAAACTAGATTACATCACTCACATTATAAAACAACATTGGTATTCTACAAGAGATTCTCCAATCATTCAATAACTAAATTGTTCTTTATGCCCAATACATCAATAACATTCTCATCATTTGGTGACAAAGACCAAATTTAGTCCAGTTCTTAACATTATCTAAAAGAGCTCAAATTGAAGAATTACCATTCATTGTGAATGAATGTATGATATGCCTGTATCATTTTTAATCTTTTGACAGAAAAAAATTCATTAGACTGACTGTTGTCTACTGAGATAATATAATTTCAATGTTATTCAAATAAAGAAATCTATTTTCAACAAATATATTCAAATATCAAATTTGACCAAAGCAATATTTTGATAATAGAAGGAAGTTTTCATTAAAAGAACTGCAAATTAATGGTAAAGAAACTGTCAATAAATCAAAAGATAGTACATCAGTCATACAGTATTAAAAAATTTCCATGATGTGCAGTTTCCAATTTGAAGAACATATTTTTGAGTGATCAAGAATGTTTATTTTGATATTATTGTACAAGGGCAAAGTGAAAAGTTCTTGGCCTAGTAATGAAAAAATGAATTTTTTATTTTAAAAATGCATTTATTTCTCAATGTAGTCTCCCTTTAGTTCAATACATTCTGTCCAACATTTCTCCAATAACTGAATTCCGTCCCTGAAGTGTGATTCTGGAAGGTCTTCAAAATATCCATTTACCGCTGCTATCACCTCTTTACTTGACCCAAAATGTTTTCCAGCCAAAAATTTCTTAAGATTTGGGAATAGATGAAAATCAGAAGGAGCCAAATCTGGCAAATAGGGAGGATGTTCCAACAATTCATACTTCAAATCCCTCAATTTTCCCATTGCCAAAACGCCTTTGTGAACGGGTGCATTGTCCTGGTGAAAGAGGATTTTTTCTTTTGCAAACCAGGTATTTTCTCTCTAATTTTTTCATCTAGCTGGTCAAGATGATGTGCATAGTATTCCCCATTATTGTTTGACCCTTTGAAAGGTAGTCAATTAAAAGAACCCCTTTGGAATCCCAAACAACACTAGCCATAACCTTTCCAGCCAATGCAATTGTCTTTGCTTTCTTTGGTGCAGAGCCATCAGATTCTACCCACTGCTTGGACTGTTGTTTTGACTCAGGTGTAAAGTGGTGAACCCATGTTTCATCCATCATACCAAATCTGCACAGAAAATCGGTTGGATCCTTCTTAAAATGGCACAAACATTGCTGAGAAAGTCGATTCCTCATTTGTTTGTGATCAGCATTTAACAAATGAAGCACCCATCTTGCACAAAGCTTTCTCATACTGAGTTCTTTGTGTAAAATGTGCCGTATCCTTTCTTTTGAGATTTCAGCTTTTCAGCTTTAGCTATCTCATATATTGATACCTTTAAAATTAATCATCAATCATATAGAACCATATTGTGTATCTTCTCAATATTTTCTTTGGTAGTTGCAGTTCAACTTTGGATGAATTTCTGTTGGTGATAAACCATCAAAAACAAAGAATTTTATGACAGAATGGTATTCAAATTTATTCATTTTGTCAAAAACACACAAAATGCTTACTTTAAACAGCCATATAAAACAAACTATTTGTCTGATCAAATTCATATTTGGTATTTACTTTTGCAACAAGTGCGCCACCATAACAAAACAGTAATTTCATTTTTAGCAGTGCCATCTATGGGCTAAACCAAGAACTTTCACTTTGCCCTCATAAATACAGACTGTAACCTGAGAAGGGAAAAAAATCAGTATTACTTGCAAGTATTTCTAAGATGAAATCCTTCATCATAAAAAAAAATCTTATCCAAGAAATATGCAAATTGAAAAGCATTAATTTTTCTAAAAACATGATGATAATTTAATGAAACTTGTATAACAAGTTGTCAGATGGAAATCAAGAAAATTTCATATTGTTGATATTTTTGTCTAATGAATATTTTACAAAATTGAAATAAAGCAAAATAATCAAACACATTATTCTTTCAAGTAATTCAGAATTTCAGTAAAACATTTGATACACTTTTGTTAGAAATTAATCTAATTACTTTGACTTTATTTTTTTATCTTGCTTCCTTATGTAAAGAAAGCTTACGATGAAATCTAAAGTTTCACAAAAAAAAATTAGAAAACTCTATTCAAACAATATAATAAACATATCTTTGAAATTTGGGTAAATAAAAGCTAAGTTAATGGGAAAAACAACATCAATATTGATGGGAATTAAGCAAAAAGTTACACTATAAATGTAGTATTGACAAGTACATTTCATTTAAATAAATCATTTGTTTATTTAAGAATGCTACTTTCTGTTAACTCCACATTTATTATAAAGTTATTATTATTATTATTTCTGTTATGGTGATAATGTACTGAACAAAGTGATATATCAGAAAAATTTCAAAATATAGCTAGCTAAAGAACCATTTTGTATCTAAATTTAAAAATTTCCTGATTATATGAGAAGTATTTAATATTGTTATTTTCTGTAGTGTAATGTAAATGTTATTATCAAAGCTTAACATTTCTAAACTTTTGAATAGTGCTTAGGATATGACACCTACAGAAAACTAGCATAATGAGTAAATCCATTTTTCATAAGTTCTGTATATTAATTTTTTTTAATGTAATACAGTATATCCCCCTATAAAACCATTTCCTATAGTTATGATTCCTATAAAAATTGTGAAACTATCCGTAAACAACGGTAAAAATAACTCCTATAATACGTAAAACGTCATCGGGCAGCCGAACTACTTACCCGCCGTCCGTAGCGCCACGCTACGGAGAGATTTCTATCGTCTGGACAGTATTATATAAATTATATATAAATTAGGTACTGTACATATAATTATATATTAATTATATATAAATTAGGTACTGTATATATAATTATATATTAACTTAATTTATTGTAACTTTATTATAATTAAATATATATTTTTCGCCGTCTAACGTCACGCTACGGCGAGTTAGGCGACCTATCGTCTGTCCAGTACTGTAATTTTATACATTTCTTGTGAAAGAAACATTTCTTATTTAACGGCCATAAAAATTATTTATATTAAGGATGTCTCCAAAGGTCAACGAAGTTTTCGCAGAAAAATAATATCAGAAATCGCGGCCGCGGTTTGATGCGCTGTTCCGCGACGAAACCAAGCTTTAGCAACGGGCGTAGTCGAACGGTACACACTCGGTAAGCAATCCTACAATTTTTTGTTTATAACGTAGTTTATACGGATTATTTTCAAAAAAATATACGTATTTTGGAAATGTTGAGTCGAATTAGTCTAGAATCGATTAATTTTATGAAAGAAAACCTTTCAAACAGCCGTAGTCCGTAAACTATGATTCCTACAAAATTGATTCATAAAGAACGGAACGTATCTACCGTCTTATAGGGGGATCTACTGTATAATGTAGTATTTTGTACATGTTTGATGTATTTGGAATGAATGTGTCTATGATGTTTGTAATTTTACTTTGTTCATCAATAAAATGTGCTTAGTCTGTAATCACATGATTTTTAATCAACATCACTTGAAATTAATTACAGTAAACTGATTTAACATCCAGAAAAGCTGATTTATACCACTTAGTAAAACATATAACATTTATTATAGAGAAATATATTTTAGAATCATTAAAATAAAAAATATGAATAGATATGAATGTAAATTTTAGGTAAAAATAAATTCTTAACTGTTAATAGTGATGATTTGTTAATAATAAATATTCATATAAAACAACAGTGCATATATTTTTATGTCTTTTCCAAACTAGAAACTGGATCCTGTTTCTTATTTTGTGTGACAAATACATATACTTTTTTATCTTTGATACTAGTTTGATTTTAAACAAAAATTAATAATTTAATAAAAATTGCCAGGACAAGTAAGTTTAAACTTACAAAATTTAAGAAAATTTTTAATGTAAATAATGCATAAACGTGTCCTTTGCACACACGACAAAATTAATAGTACCACCGTGGAGTAGACCTTTCATTTTGAGGCAGATGAGTAACCTCAAATGAACCTCTTACATTTTTAAATGTTAACAACATAGAATTATAAGTAATACACAAATGTAAAGGACAAATGTCTAAGTTTTTTTACAAATGTTCAATATGACTTTCTTTAGTCACATGTATAATGTCAAGGTAGGTAATAAGCAAATTCCTGCCAAACACAATGCACTGTGTTATTGGTAGCTGTTTCTAAAGCAGCAGAAATGGATTGTTTAAGTTTGCATAGAGTTGCAGGCATAGCCAAGACAAATACCTGATCTTTCACATATCCCAAAGGAAGAAGTCGCATAGGGTAATATCTGGAGACTTAGGAGGCTAACTGTGTAACACCAAGTCATCTGGTCCACTGCAACTAAGCTAACTGCAAGATAGCTCCATGTCAAGAAAACACCAAACAAGATGAGGCATTGCCTCATCTTGAAAAATTAAGTTGGGGAGATCTTCCTTCAACTGGGGAAAAAGCCAGATTTGTAACATATCCAAATATGAAATGCCAGTTGCAGTTTTTTGCAAAAAACATTGGTCCATAAACTTTTGATACAGAAAGTGCACAAAAAACATTCACTTTGGGAGAGTCCCATTCATGTGCCATGCATGCATGAGGATTTTTGGAACTCCACATGCAAAATGTTATGACAGTTCACTTTGTCACTTATGTGGAAAGTGACCTCATCACCATAAACAAGTTGAGTGAGAAATTAGCTGCCTCCATAGCCTCTTGCATGTAAAGTAGGGGTCCCCAAAGTGGTCGATAAGAATTCTCCAGGGGTCGATTAATACACGAGGGTCGAAAAGGGGTCGATTAATACCAAAGAGGATCAATTAAACTGTCTAAAAAAAAATAGAATATTCCAATAAAAATTCGAAATACAGATATGATCAACATTACTGAATACCCTAGTTATACTTGAGTTTTGCCTTAGCCTACGCCGCTTTAAGCATGTGTTACTCTGTTTTCATGCATCTGGCAACTGTACTAGAGTTGCAAACATGTTATGAATGCTGGTAGTTCAGAAATACGTTGCACTGTTACACTCTAGTAGGTTTGTCACTCTAAGTATTTTATATCTAAATATAGATATTTTGTCCTTTACAGAGAAAATATCGTAATATATCGAAAATCATTAATATAGTACAAAAGCATTTGCAAGGAAAAACATTACAATTGTTTAAGCTCAAACAATCATAATGGCCTTCCAAGCATGGAAAATGGAGCAATTTAAATCTTCATTGGCACGATCTGATTTTAAATATTTTTCAAACTTGCGAGTACTAAAAAAAAAAAAAAAAATAAAAAGATTTCCGACCGTGATTTGCAGACATATATTAAACATCTTGATAAATTAGGAGAAAACTTTAAAGCACGTTTTGAAGACTCGGAGAATATGCATGTTCCTGAATGGTTTGCTAATCCATTTGATGTAAAAATAGATAATAAAGGTAGTGAATCTGGCTTAGAAGATGAACTGATTGAGATATGTGTAGATCTCGAAGCTAAAGCATTGTTTAAAAATAAAAACCTCAGTGAATTTTGGAGCAATAACAATATTGCCACTAAATATCCCAAGCTCAGAGCAGAAGCTGAACCTTTCTTACTCACATTCCCAACTTCATACATGGTTGAAACTGGTTTTAGCCACATGAACACAATTTTGACAAAACAGAGGAACAGATTGAACTTGAAAAACCATGGTGATTTGTGAATAAAACTTACCAATTTTCAACCGCATATCAATAATCTTGCTGCTTCCCTTCAGACATCCATCCCACTAATATCAGCTATTTTAATAAAAATAAAAGGTATGTTAACATATTTTTAAGGCATTCAGTAGTAGTCGCAAAATGACAGTAAGATGTTTTTTTCGTCCAATATCACTTATATTATTTTTTCAAAGATAATTGTGTATTTTACGTATTATGACATGTACAGTTTAAGAACCATAGGAAAATTTCCATCTATCCATAATTTTGCTATTATTTTTTAAGATTATAAATCAGTAAAAAATATCTCCTTTTTCTGTTAATGTTATTGGGTGGATGTTATAAGATATGGGAACTATAAATTCTTTTGTTGGGTTGTTATGCGGGTCTTCTTATAGCTTAACATCAGAAATACAAAAATGACTTAATGTTTTTGTTAAATACTTAATCTGGGGGTCGATAAGAAGGCAAATATTCTATAAAAGGGTCAACGGGAAAAAAGTTTGGGGACCCCTAATGTAAAGGGAAAAGTTCAGTTTTCATTTCTTCTCCAAAAAAGCTTCATAAATGACACACTAGCACCATCTATTGTTCATAATTTAAAACTTAGACATTTGCCCTTTACATTCATGTATTACTTATTATCCTGAATTGTTAATTTTTAAAAAATATTAAAAAAATTTGAAATCAGATTCTTTCTGAATTACCCTGTATATTATTCTACCTACTATCTTAATATATATATAAAAATAAGTAAATAGAAATTGCATACAGACAACCAAACCAAAACATTCTAATGATCAAATGATAAAGCTAGATTAACTATTGTATTAGAACTAATCCAATAATTAAGCAGCCTTGTAAATAAAAAACATTATGATTTAAAAATAGATTTACCTCTGATAATTTTTTCTCCAATTCTAATTTTTCTTGATGTAAATCTTCAAGCTGTCTACTTCCTTCTTCAGTATTAGAATTGCTAAGCTGCTGAACATACAGTTCTGATATTGATAATTTACTTCTTGTTTCAGTTAATTCTTGTTCTGTAATATGACTTTCCTTCACCTGAATTTAGAAATGTAAAATCATGTTATATATAATTATAAGAAATCAGTATATAACCAATTTGTCAATAATACAAAGTATAGAATAATTTTAAAAATATTAATTTGCAAATTTAATGTCAAAAGTGGAAGAAATTATAGAATTAATCTATGATTTGATTAAAAAGATGTCAGGTCTACATTCCACATGTTTATTGTCAAAACAGCAACTGTATAATGAGCATCACTTTCAGCAATTATAAATCAGGATTGCAAATTTGAAGGCAATACATGTAAATCTGGAGTTTTTGGTTTATTCTATTACAAGTTTTAAGAATGACTTCTTACAATACTTTATAAAAGAACATGATAATTTGAAGTGACAACTGAATAAGACAAAATAAAAACTGGATGGCTTTGATTTACTTGATTATAAATAAAATTTTCATGAAGTACAACATAAATACCTTATAAGAAGTCAGTCCTCCACATTATAAAATGGTGATTTGCACAGATTAAGAGAAAGAAACCAATTAATGCTATCAACCATCTGCCACTGAGAAACTATTATGTAAATCTTGTCTCAAAAACTCATTTGAAACTAAGTTTAGAAAAGACCAATTTGATAGATATTAATTACACTTCATTTTGTTTGTATTTAAGAATTCACCAATTGAATTCTTAAATACAAACAAAATGAAAATTTCAGCATATCCTTGGATAAAATTAATGAAAAACAAACTACCATATATGGATTTAATGTAGTCTTTCAGTGATCAAAGCTCTTGATCATTGAAAGACTGCATTAATATCTTTAAATAAAAAAAAAAACACTTCCTTGCAACTGAAGGATATGATCCTTCCTATTTTAGCAGCCAAGAACTATATATCCAAAGAAAAACTTGAGGACATGAAGAAAATGTTGTTCATACCTACCAAACAGTAACCATTCTACAAAAGTTAATTACAAAAGCAGAAGTCTTATTTTAATATCCTTTTTAAGGATAGCCCTATTTGCATTTAAACCCTTTATATTATATAAGACATACCATTATGAGACAGTACAGAATAGTCCAGCTTTAAATTTCTTTTTTTATGTGATTTTTATGTTAAAAGTTTTGCACCAAAACCTCTAGATTATATGTCTATTTTTGTGTAAACTCAAATAAGAATAAATAAAAATTACAAGGAATATTTTTTTAATTCAAATTTTGTTTTATCTGTACTTTTCATTTTTGATACATAGACCCTTTAGATTTTCATCCCTTCAATTGTCATGGTTATCAAAATATTTATATATTAAATACATTTGTATATTCGCGTATTTAATACATAAATATTTTGATAACAATGTAGGTGTAAATTCATGTATTTATTTTAGCTTTCACGGTACATTTGTTACATTTCTTTACCTCTATTTTCAATATTGTATTTTTTGGTTTTATTTATTGATGTTTATAAATTATACAAATCATCCAATTAAAATTATCCCTTTCAAATTTACTTTATTAAATTTCTTTTGTTTTTTAGAACATTGCGTGATAAATATTTTTCAGTTTATTTTTGATTTTTATAAAATGTTTACTATTGTAATTAAAAATTATGAACAAAATTATATGTTAAATTAATATTTATCACAAATTATATAAGATTAATGGATAATGATTTGGTAATCACTGATTTAAATTTCTTAGATGTCCTTAAGTATTTTTTTACTATTTCCATCATGTGGCATTAAGAGCCTTTTCATCAAACCCATCATGAGTTCAGCAGGAGCACAATGGGGCCAGCCAAGCAGCAAAGGACAGACAGGGCCTGACATATCCAGTATGGACTATCTCCTTAAAAAATTCATATTCATATGTGTTCCTGGATCTCCCAGAGTGGTAGGCTGGCACCTCAACAACTTGTCCATATCAGGCAATCTGTCTTTAGACATTGATGATATTAAAAATTGTAAATTTATTATACTAATTTCTATACAGTTTTAATGACATGGATAAAAGATATGTATTAGACACAACTTATACTAAAAAAGTATCAGTTTATTAGATAATATATGTACAGTACATAGAATACTAAACTAAAATGCTTTGAACTATATTTCTAGTTTAACTTTTTTTATATGTCTTCCTGCAAAAATTCCATCATTCCAAATAAAATATATACTCGCACAATTAACTAAAACATTCTGAATTATTCATTAACTAAAATATTTAATCTAAAATATTAAATTAATGAAACTAACCTTTTTATTGAATTTTTCTGTTAACTCTGATATTTGTAATTTTTGTTCGTCATTTACTTTTCTGGAAAATCAAAATAAATTATTATATTATAAATAGAAATTCAAGTATCAAATACTTAATTATTAAGTATTAATTATTATTCATAATAATTAATACTTAATTATTATTCATTTATTATAATAAGTATTAATTTTAATAATAATAAATATTTTAAATTATTATTAATATAAACTGACATTTATTGAAAATTTTATTTAAATTGTCAATAGTCATAACTAAACTGAAAAAAATGAATGAAGCAAATGAAAATACAAAGTTGAGCATAATTTGATTATTATTCTAGAATAATGACTGTATCAATGCATTCAATATAACATGATAATGTTTACATAAAAATTATTTAAAAAATTGCATGAAAATTTTGTAAGGTGCAATAATGTATAACATGTTTGAAACATATACTAATCTATATAACATTTTATTTCAAATAATCACTGAATCTTTACATCATTTGTGCTGAAAACTTTTTAATAAAATACAAAACTATGAAAAAAATAACAAAATCAATATTTTGAGGTTGTTATTATTCAATTAATATATACAGTAATACTTCGACATATGCTACCCTGACTTACGCGAACCCAGAGTTACGTGATTTTCAAATCTCGCCGATTCATCTTTTGTTTGAGCGCCATGCAACTCTTGATTACTCACTCCCCCCACACTATTGTTCAGCTTACATGTTCGGACATGTCATGCGGAATTGACATATAGCTACAATTTATTTTATGTTATTTATTTCTGTGTTTGTTATATCTACAGAGACTTGAGAGACTATGTGGTGATTTCTTCTAACCGTGAGCAAATCAAAAGACGAGATAAAATTAACGAGAACATTTATTAGCTTACATACGTCCGTCTTGAATTTTACATAAATTGGGAAATTATACCCCGACTTATGCGAATTCGACTTATGCGGTTATCACTCGATCCCACCTATTGCATAAGTTCAGGGTATTACTGTACAATGATTTATTAGTGAATTTTAGAGAAAGATCCAATTCTAAATTTATAGAACAGAAATGTCAAAAATTCCCTTAATCTCAATGATTCAAAAAACTAAAATAAGCATTTATATAACAACTAGCTTACCCGTCGCGCACTGCTGTGATCTCAGAAGAAACGAAATTCAAGCAAACTCGTTATGATAAAATTAAATTTTCATTGAAACTTATTATTATTATTATTCATTTTCATCGGGAAAACATTTCAAAGTGTTGTTTCAATTCTATTTATTTATTGGAGTGCTCGTGGATACACGATATTTTTTGTTTTTTCGTCTGGTGCGTACACGAATAAATCAGAAGGTTTTCCGACGCATGAGCCAGCCACATACAGTTGTCCACGCGAGAAGCACGGATTCTCCAAATTTAGCCCACA
>NW_019385645.1:6303-17495 GCF_000671375.1 Centruroides sculpturatus | reverse complement strand
GTTGAATTTTCATCGATGTTAAGCCTAACAAAAATTTTTTAAAATAATAATCGTCGCTATTGTATCGTTAAAAATTAGAAAATTAAGCTTCGTTTAAATACTGGCTCCCTTTCATGGTCGAATGAGTGTTGCCAGCTAAAACACGTAAAAATAATATTAAAGTAGCCAAGACATAGCCAAATATTGTAGCGCCACATCACTAGCGGACATTTGAAATTTGCCGACTAAGACGGTCGGTTAACCGAGGGGTCAGTTGATCGGGGGGCGGATAATCGAGGTTCTACTGTATATAGATGATTAAAATGCTCAATTAACACAGAATTGCACAATCAATTGATATAGTATCTCAATATATAGTTATGACTTCAAACTAAATTGACATTAATTTATATTAAACACTATTCTGGAATTTGAATTTTTAACATTTTCCAATTAATAATTATCACTAATAAAAATTATTATTTAAATTTAGTGTAGTTTTTGATCTATACATATCTCAAACATATTTCCAGATGAATTTTCTAATCTATTAAATACAGTTGAGTTTTGAAAACCTGGAATAACTAGAACCAACCTTATCTGGATTTTCAAGTACATGTGTGAATTAGCAGTTTAAGCATTCTAAATTCAAGTTAATATTTCACAAGGAGTATAGGAATAGTTACAAAAATTCAAAATATAATTTGCAGAATCACTATATTGAAACAAAAAAATAAACTGTTCTTAATTTCAAAATTAAAAATTTCAAATTCTAAATGAATGTTAGAACATTAACACAAGGAAAAAAGAACACAAGCCAATAAAACATCAAGAATGAAATTATGGATTTTGGTCTGATCTAGATTTTTGATGCTTCATTGTATTAAAAAAAACTCATTAACTATTGTAAAATGAGGAGTGAATAGTATATTCCAATTAATTTCCAATATAAAATAAATATACTACAGGTAACCCCCATATAACACGGCACTTCTATAGCATGGATTCACTCTAACATGGTTCGAGAATTGGGTAAAACCCTCGTACAACATGAAATGTACAATAATAAAAACTATTAAAAGCGAACTTCATCTAATTTGAAATTACGGAAATCCCCGTACAACAGTTCAATAAACATGATAAAGCTTTTAAGTGTGAAAGATACCTCATTTGATATTTTTCATTCGAGCATGTACGTACGGTTAGATTTTCCCGCATAATTTTTGTGAACTATTAGTATTTAAGTATGTAAATTTTTTTCCTGCCTTCTGTCAATACACATGGTCCTTCTCGAAACTTGTTTCTGTGTTGCCAGATCTCTACACTTCTGCTTTTGGTGTTGCCAGATGTTTTTCCCTTATTCCATACTTGCTTTATTCTTCATAAGTGCTTAGCACCATATAAGGAAATTTATAAAGATTTTTTAACTAAAAGCAAGCAATCTAAAATAACATATTTTTTGCAAAAGGTAGAGCATGGATCTGAAGATAATGCAGAAAAATTCTCAGAGGATAAGGATATCTTGCAAAAAAAAAGCCCTTGATTAATAGTGCTTAGTGATGATAAAGAAAACATTGCTTAATTTATATTAATATGTATCACTTCTTAAGAAAATTTTAATATAGATATTTATCTCAATAATGAAAATATAATAGCATGTTTTTTAATTTTTGGAACCTAATCCCCCTTTTTGTACTAGTTCTTTGTTTCGTATAACACAGATTCACATAACACAGCAATTTTTTGGAACATAACTCCTGTGTTTTACGAGGGTTACCTGTATATACTTTTGTGGTTATGGAAACTGCAAATTAAACACTATTCTCTCAGCCAATTTCTAAAATGATGTCATGAAGATTGAAAATAAAAGCTTACCCTAATTTGTATACTTCCATTTTCAATCTGTCTACTTCTTTTGATAGTTCTTTATTATTCTAAAAAGAAAAATTAAAAGACATTCAGCGTAAAATCAAAAATTTAGATTGTTATCATATACTTTTAAAATAACCTTTTCCATCTGTTGACTCGAGCTTGATATAGTTCCTAATTCCCTTTCTAGATCAGCAACCCTTTGCCGAGATCCTCGTAATCTGCCTTGAAATTCTTCAACTTCAGCTAATCAAATTAATATATTTAATAATTTAAATTTTAAAACAGTTTTCAAAATAGAATGTCTAAATTTAAATATTACACAACATTTAATAGAATTCTTATTTTCAGTATTAAATACAAAAATTTTATTTATAAAATCTTTGTATTTATTATGTTGTTAAGATTTGTTCTCTTTTCAAAACAGTTTGAATACCAGTTTAAATGCTATTTCTTAGAGCTCTGCAAAAATAACACTCAGCCATGAGGATTCCATAATTATTAAAAGTTTAAAGACTACATTAAGTTAAGATTATAAAGTTGGCCTATATTAGGAAGATGGCACTGATTGAAATTGTCATAAACATTTTTAAAATGTTTATTGTCTAAGTTTTAATAAACAGTTTCTGATTTGATAAAAATAATGAACTTAAGCCCTTGGAAACATATAGTGCTAACCCTCAATCACATATCTGAAGTAATTGAGTTGAATTTTTGAAAAAAATCATTAAATCTAATTAATAGATGTGTATTAATATTTTTTCTCTTCGAACTTTGCTTTTAGATATGGCTGTCATGCTCAAAACAGAAAAGATTACAACTGTCTGATAAAAAAAACCCCACAAGAAAGATTGTGCAGATCAAGGTAATGTGGAACAACACTATGCAAGAATTTTTGCAATTCTCACAGCATTGCTTATTGAAAACTAAAAAAATATCGTCTAGTAAATACTTCCACTTATTATCCACTAGAAAATATTTCCACTTAATATTTTTATTTGCATTATTTTATTTTTCTCCGTGTTATTCATCAATGTTTTCCATATCAACAACAGTGTCATCTGCCTCGATCTGATAATAGAAAGCTTGGTATGCTTCAGGAACCCACCTCATCAAGGACAAAATGTCATTCACTATATTTTTTGCAATCAGCAATGTCCCAGTGTACTTTTTTTCTGGCAATATGGATGTGTGTTGATGTTATGGAGCATTATTTGTAACTGAATACTTCAGAATGCTACAAACTGAGGGTTAAACCTATATATCCCAAAGGGCTTCAATTATTAAAAATATTTTTTCTTAAATTAAAAGATTGAAAACTTGTTTTTAAACAATTTATATTAAAACTGACTCTTAAAAAATTTATATGTAATATATTATTTATCAATCAATCTAACTTTTCAGTAAGAATATGCATAGTAATCAAACTATCATATCCTATAAATAAAAAATATTTAGAATTAATTTTAAAATAAAAAGTTTCAAACAAACCTGCTTTTTGTTTAGCACTCTGTTGACTTTGAGTAAGAGAAGACTGTAGTTCTGTTTTTTCAGCTACCAAAATACCTATAGTCTGAATATGAACTTGCAGTTGATCCTTTAATGCTACCTGTTCCTTATGTGCTTTTTCTTGCAATTCTTTTCTTTCCTTCTCAAAATCTCTCTGTAATCTAGTTATTCTTGCTTTCTATTTGAAATAATAATATATAATTAGCATCAATAATAAGAAAAAATGATGGAAAAAATAAGATATATATATTTTAACTATAAAGCAAGCTTTAAATTGTCAGTAGGGATTTTAAATGACTTAACCATGAAATAAGGTCATTCCATCTATTCCATTTTTTTTAATTATAATTTAGGATTTTATTATGGCTGGAATTGAACAAAATCCAAGTCCTTTATTGCATTCTCCAACGAAGAGAGAATGGCCACCATTGACCAGTAATAGTAATGCTGTTGAGGTGTCTAAATCAGCCAATGTGGACTATGCTCCATAAACAATCTGCAACTTCTATGGATATGAAAAGGAGTGAAAAAATATATGAAGAAGAGAGGAAAAATTATTTTGAATCCACACTAGTAAACTGTTTTGAGTTGATAGAGAAGGATGATAGTTCAACCACTGCCAGCTTACGACAGTTGACAAAACTAATTCAATCCTCACATAGTTCTATAACTGATTTTGGAGGAGAAAACAGAAATTAGTTTGATACATCAGGACATTAAGGTTTTTAAGACCAAGCTTGGTTCATTGGAACAAAAGGTTAATAATTTAGAAACACTTCTACTGAACTTAGACAGGAAAATGGAAGCTCAATAGTATATGGCAAATAATATTTTAAATATAACTAATCAACTTAATATGATGTTATTTGGCTATCTGATGAATGATAACATGAATATTAAAAAAGTTAACAAATTTCTTTAGGGAGATTCTGAAATTGATAGAATTTAAAGCTGAAGATATAATAGGATATTATACTATAAGAAAAGAAGAACCCACAATCCTAAAAATTACATTGAGTACTGTTCAAAGAAAAACCCAAATATTATCAGTCTTTTATAACTACAAAAAAAGCATCCCATGAAAAGATTTATAGCAATTTACAATTATTTCCTGATCTCACTCAACAGACTAGGGATTGTAGAGCCAAAATTATCCCATTTTATATAGAAGCAAAGAAGAAAGGTATGCAAATTCTATTACGAAATAATTATGTCATTTATAAGAATAACAAAATTACTTATAGTTTTATAAATAATTGCTTGGTCGATACTAAACCTTTTTTAGATATAGAAATCAATTGACTAATTTATTTAGTGTTGTGAATGTTGACAACAATAGTAGTGATAATTTTGACAAAGTATATTCATTATTAAACAAAAGATCTGAGATTAAGGTCATTAACTGGAATATCCAAGGTGTTAGAAATAAGTTTTTTTCTGTTTATTTCAAAAACTATTAGAGATGTATGATATCATAGGACTGCAGGAGACTTGGATTACTAAACTAACTGAAAAGGAGATAGATCACATGCAAGAATCATTTAATTATATTTTGGTTCCAGCAACAAAAAAACCTGGAGTTGATAGGCAATTCATCACGACACTGATAGGCAATAGTTAGAGCCTTTTATGGTAATAAGGATCATGAAGTTCTATAAGAGAATGGCCAATGGTGAGAATATATTGATAGATACCATATTGGAAGAACTTAAAAGACTAGCTGTGATTAAAAGGAATTACACTAATAATTGTTACAATAAATTTAGTCTTATGCTGGCCAGATATGAGATATCACATATATTATTTAACAATATGAAAGCTGATTGGAACTTTGGATTTACTATCTTAGCAGAAAATATGTTTAATAACTCAATCAATCAAGAAATGAAAAAAATTACAGAATTCAAAATTTCATTCATTCACAAATTAAGCTTTCCTCCTTTGAACGATTATATTAATTTTCAAATACCACTTAAAATGAAAAGGTTCTATATGCAGCTTAGATTGAACAGTTTTTATGTAGTAGTCAATGTGAATTATCTAAATATCAAGAATAGTCAATGCAGAATGAGTCAGGATCAATTTTCCATTTACCATTTAATTTGTATGTGTAATGAATGTATAAATTTAAGAGAATAATTTGATATTTCTACCTTGACTGTATGTAAATCTATGGAAGAACAGTACCACAAATTACTTCAAATAGGTCCAACTATGATAACAAGAGTATACAACTTTTTCATCAAATATATTAAACTATCAGAGGATCAAAATAGAAAACAAGCCTCAATTCTACACTTATTGATTTAACACTATGTATTTAAGTGTTACAGAAAATTTCCAACATCATGGAAAATCGTATTTTATCTCTGTCTAACTTTTGATTGTAGTGTTTTGTTAATCTAATGTATCCCCTTTGTAGCTAAACAAAAATCCAAAATACGCTAATAAATTNGTAGTGAATCTGGCTTAGAAGATGAACTGATTGAGATATGTGTAGATCTCGAAGCTAAAGCATTGTTTAAAAATAAAAACCTCAGTGAATTTTGGAGCAATAACAATATTGCCACTAAATATCCCAAGCTCAGAGCAGAAGCTGAACCTTTCTTACTCACATTCCCAACTTCATACATGGTTGAAACTGGTTTTAGCCACATGAACACAATTTTGACAAAACAGAGGAACAGATTGAACTTGAAAAACCATGGTGATTTGTGAATAAAACTTACCAATTTTCAACCGCATATCAATAATCTTGCTGCTTCCCTTCAGACATCCATCCCACTAATATCAGCTATTTTAATAAAAATAAAAGGTATGTTAACATATTTTTAAGGCATTCAGTAGTAGTCGCAAAATGACAGTAAGATGTTTTTTTCGTCCAATATCACTTATATTATTTTTTCAAAGATAATTGTGTATTTTACGTATTATGACATGTACAGTTTAAGAACCATAGGAAAATTTCCATCTATCCATAATTTTGCTATTATTTTTTAAGATTATAAATCAGTAAAAAATATCTCCTTTTTCTGTTAATGTTATTGGGTGGATGTTATAAGATATGGGAACTATAAATTCTTTTGTTGGGTTGTTATGCGGGTCTTCTTATAGCTTAACATCAGAAATACAAAAATGACTTAATGTTTTTGTTAAATACTTAATCTGGGGGTCGATAAGAAGGCAAATATTCTATAAAAGGGTCAACGGGAAAAAAGTTTGGGGACCCCTAATGTAAAGGGAAAAGTTCAGTTTTCATTTCTTCTCCAAAAAAGCTTCATAAATGACACACTAGCACCATCTATTGTTCATAATTTAAAACTTAGACATTTGCCCTTTACATTCATGTATTACTTATTATCCTGAATTGTTAATTTTTAAAAAATATTAAAAAAATTTGAAATCAGATTCTTTCTGAATTACCCTGTATATTATTCTACCTACTATCTTAATATATATATAAAAATAAGTAAATAGAAATTGCATACAGACAACCAAACCAAAACATTCTAATGATCAAATGATAAAGCTAGATTAACTATTGTATTAGAACTAATCCAATAATTAAGCAGCCTTGTAAATAAAAAACATTATGATTTAAAAATAGATTTACCTCTGATAATTTTTTCTCCAATTCTAATTTTTCTTGATGTAAATCTTCAAGCTGTCTACTTCCTTCTTCAGTATTAGAATTGCTAAGCTGCTGAACATACAGTTCTGATATTGATAATTTACTTCTTGTTTCAGTTAATTCTTGTTCTGTAATATGACTTTCCTTCACCTGAATTTAGAAATGTAAAATCATGTTATATATAATTATAAGAAATCAGTATATAACCAATTTGTCAATAATACAAAGTATAGAATAATTTTAAAAATATTAATTTGCAAATTTAATGTCAAAAGTGGAAGAAATTATAGAATTAATCTATGATTTGATTAAAAAGATGTCAGGTCTACATTCCACATGTTTATTGTCAAAACAGCAACTGTATAATGAGCATCACTTTCAGCAATTATAAATCAGGATTGCAAATTTGAAGGCAATACATGTAAATCTGGAGTTTTTGGTTTATTCTATTACAAGTTTTAAGAATGACTTCTTACAATACTTTATAAAAGAACATGATAATTTGAAGTGACAACTGAATAAGACAAAATAAAAACTGGATGGCTTTGATTTACTTGATTATAAATAAAATTTTCATGAAGTACAACATAAATACCTTATAAGAAGTCAGTCCTCCACATTATAAAATGGTGATTTGCACAGATTAAGAGAAAGAAACCAATTAATGCTATCAACCATCTGCCACTGAGAAACTATTATGTAAATCTTGTCTCAAAAACTCATTTGAAACTAAGTTTAGAAAAGACCAATTTGATAGATATTAATTACACTTCATTTTGTTTGTATTTAAGAATTCACCAATTGAATTCTTAAATACAAACAAAATGAAAATTTCAGCATATCCTTGGATAAAATTAATGAAAAACAAACTACCATATATGGATTTAATGTAGTCTTTCAGTGATCAAAGCTCTTGATCATTGAAAGACTGCATTAATATCTTTAAATAAAAAAAAAAACACTTCCTTGCAACTGAAGGATATGATCCTTCCTATTTTAGCAGCCAAGAACTATATATCCAAGGAAAAACTTGAGGACATGAAGAAAATGTTGTTCATACCTACCAAACAGTAACCATTCTACAAAAGTTAATTACAAAAGCAGAAGTCTTATTTTAATATCCTTTTTAAGGATAGCCCTATTTGCATTTAAACCCTTTATATTATATAAGACATACCATTATGAGACAGTACAGAATAGTCCAGCTTTAAATTTCTTTTTTTATGTGATTTTTATGTTAAAAGTTTTGCACCAAAACCTCTAGATTATATGTCTATTTTTGTGTAAACTCAAATAAGAATAAATAAAAATTACAAGGAATATTTTTTTAATTCAAATTTTGTTTTATCTGTACTTTTCATTTTTGATACATAGACCCTTTAGATTTTCATCCCTTCAATTGTCATGGTTATCAAAATATTTATATATTAAATACATTTGTATATTCGCGTATTTAATACATAAATATTTTGATAACAATGTAGGTGTAAATTCATGTATTTATTTTAGCTTTCACGGTACATTTGTTACATTTCTTTACCTCTATTTTCAATATTGTATTTTTTGGTTTTATTTATTGATGTTTATAAATTATACAAATCATCCAATTAAAATTATCCCTTTCAAATTTACTTTATTAAATTTCTTTTGTTTTTTAGAACATTGCGTGATAAATATTTTTCAGTTTATTTTTGATTTTTATAAAATGTTTACTATTGTAATTAAAAATTATGAACAAAATTATATGTTAAATTAATATTTATCACAAATTATATAAGATTAATGGATAATGATTTGGTAATCACTGATTTAAATTTCTTAGATGTCCTTAAGTATTTTTTTACTATTTCCATCATGTGGCATTAAGAGCCTTTTCATCAAACCCATCATGAGTTCAGCAGGAGCACAATGGGGCCAGCCAAGCAGCAAAGGACAGACAGGGCCTGACATATCCAGTATGGACTATCTCCTTAAAAAATTCATATTCATATGTGTTCCTGGATCTCCCAGAGTGGTAGGCTGGCACCTCAACAACTTGTCCATATCAGGCAATCTGTCTTTAGACATTGATGATATTAAAAATTGTAAATTTATTATACTAATTTCTATACAGTTTTAATGACATGGATAAAAGATATGTATTAGACACAACTTATACTAAAAAAATATCAGTTTATTAGATAATATATGTACAGTACATAGAATACTAAACTAAAATGCTTTGAACTATATTTCTAGTTTAACTTTTTTTATATGTCTTCCTGCAAAAATTCCATCATTCCAAATAAAATATATACTCGCACAATTAACTAAAACATTCTGAATTATTCATTAACTAAAATATTTAATCTAAAATATTAAATTAATGAAACTAACCTTTTTATTGAATTTTTCTGTTAACTCTGATATTTGTAATTTTTGTTCGTCATTTACTTTTCTGGAAAATCAAAATAAATTATTATATTATAAATAGAAATTCAAGTATCAAATACTTAATTATTAAGTATTAATTATTATTCATAATAATTAATACTTAATTATTATTCATTTATTATAATAAGTATTAATTTTAATAATAATAAATATTTTAAATTATTATTAATATAAACTGACATTTATTGAAAATTTTATTTAAATTGTCAATAGTCATAACTAAACTGAAAAAAATGAATGAAGCAAATGAAAATACAAAGTTGAGCATAATTTGATTATTATTCTAGAATAATGACTGTATCAATGCATTCAATATAACATGATAATGTTTACATAAAAATTATTTAAAAAATTGCATGAAAATTTTGTAAGGTGCAATAATGTATAACATGTTTGAAACATATACTAATCTATATAACATTTTATTTCAAATAATCACTGAATCTTTACATCATTTGTGCTGAAAACTTTTTAATAAAATACAAAACTATGAAAAAAATAACAAAATCAATATTTTGAGGTTGTTATTATTCAATTAATATATACAGTAATACTTCGACATATGCTACCCTGACTTACGCGAACCCAGAGTTACGTGATTTTCAAATCTCGCCGATTCATCTTTTGTTTGAGCGCCATGCAACTCTTGATTACTCACTCCCCCCACACTATTGTTCAGCTTACATGTTCGGACATGTCATGCGGAATTGACATATAGCTACAATTTATTTTATGTTATTTATTTCTGTGTTTGTTATATCTACAGAGACTTGAGAGACTATGTGGTGATTTCTTCTAACCGTGAGCAAATCAAAAGACGAGATAAAATTAACGAGAACATTTATTAGCTTACATACGTCCGTCTTGAATTTTACATAAATTGGGAAATTATACCCCGACTTATGCGAATTCGACTTATGCGGTTATCACTCGATCCCACCTATTGCATAAGTTCAGGGTATTACTGTACAATGATTTATTAGTGAATTTTAGAGAAAGATCCAATTCTAAATTTATAGAACAGAAATGTCAAAAATTCCCTTAATCTCAATGATTCAAAAAACTAAAATAAGCATTTATATAACAACTAGCTTACCCGTCGCGCACTGCTGTGATCTCAGAAGAAACGAAATTCAAGCAAACTCGTTATGATAAAATTAAATTTTCATTGAAACTTATTATTATTATTATTCATTTTCATCGGGAAAACATTTCAAAGTGTTGTTTCAATTCTATTTATTTATTGGAGTGCTCGTTGATACACGATATTTTTTGTTTTTTCGTCTGGTGCGTACACGAATAAATCAGAAGGTTTTCCGACGCATGAGCCAGCCACATACAGTTGTCCACGCGAGAAGCACGGATTCTCCAAATTTAGCCCACACACTCACAGCGATTGTCAGAAGCGTGATATTCCCCATTTATATATATATATTTTTTAATCCTTTATAATTTTAATTATTTAATTGCTCCTTCCTCTCTTCCTTGGCATGTTGGGAAATTTCTGATAGTTAGATAATAAACCGTTTTATTGTAATTTGTCTTTTTAAATTATTTCGAGTCGATATTAAAATTTGAAAAAGGGCGATACCTAGATCGGTAAAATAGGCGAATTTCTTCCTACAACTTCGGTCGTTGTTCGGGGTACAGTTAAGATTTTAACGAAGTTCGAGCGAAAACATAATTAGCAAAAAAAGTCGAAATAAAGTGATTAAACAAAAATGATTACAAATATCGTAAATAACAGTTCACAAATGCATATATAGAGACA
>NW_019385645.1:0-2508 GCF_000671375.1 Centruroides sculpturatus | reverse complement strand
AACTTTTTGCACTTCATTTAATATTAATTTCTTCTCAATAGACGGTGGTATATATATTACTACCACTCCCAAATACGTGTAAGACCATCTCATTTTGATTTTATTTTCTAATTTTATTATAACAGCAATGATATAATCCGATGTATATTGGAGAAATATTTCACCTAATCTCTTCTTAATAAGTAACAGAATTCCACATGACGGGCATCCAAACCTGTTTTTACGTTGAGCATTGCTAATTATTACACTATTGTCTTGTTCTAGATATTTTATTTCCATATCACTAAATTTTAGAATCCAGGTTTCTAAAAATCCAATTAATTCATTTGAGTCCAGGAATTTTCTCATCGAGGTTTTGAATAGTTTCCCTCTTAGTCCTTGAATATTCCAAAAGCTTATCGTCACATTATTTTTTCTCTTTTTGAAATTTCTACTTTTTCCTCACTCAATTCATTATCTTTCACTATCAAATTATCATTTCTCATTTTTCTATTATTATTCTCCATATTATTAATCATTCTCCTTTTTTCCTGCATTGTTCTTGAATTTTGATTTATTTTAGCTAATCTTACATTATATTTATCTCTAAAAAAGGATTCAGCTGAATTATTTCTCTACTGTTCAGATCGTATGTATACATTGTATTGTCTTTTAAAAAATAATCATCTCTTATTTTTATCTTTTTATCATTCGATTTCTCTAGTTTAATATTTTTTAATAGTAACTTTCTCCTGATCCTAGATCTCGGACATAAGTCCGTTGATATTATTATTTTTTTCTTTTCATCCATCATTTTCGATCTTGTGGTCCAGAATTTATTAAGAATTAAGTTTCTATCTTTAACCGATTTGGTCATAACCTTAATTACTTGATTATTTCTTCTATTTCCTATTTGAATGAGACCCTCGATTTCTATATAATTAAGCTCTAAGTTATCTTTTATAAATTTTTTGAACTCCTCTACATATTCCGAGGTTTTAAATGGAAAATTAAATATAATTAGATTCTTCTTAGTCCTTTCGTTTAACATTTTATCAATTTCAAAATCTATTATACCTTTTAACATACTGTATGAATCTTTTCTTTCTTCTAATAAATGTACTTTTTTTACACATTTCTTTTAACTCTTCCTTGAGCTTCAAATTTTCTTCGTTCATCTTGTTGATTTCAGCTTTCATAGAACGGAGTTCGAAGTTCAGATGATCAAATTTGTCTTGGATTAGTTCGTAGACCGATTTGAGTGAATATTCAGGTTCAATAGTCTTTGTTAATAGATCTTCTTCCAGTTCAAAAAAATCTTTTATTGTGGCATACCTCGAGCCATCAGCAGTATTCTTAGAATGTTCCTCAATCAAGTATTCTTCTCCTGACATTTCACTTGTCTGAGTATTTTCTTCTATATCCCTTGTATTTTCTCTGCGTGGTCTCCCTCGCCCCCTTTTTTGCATAACTTCTTGACTTGGTATTAAAGGAGATCTAGGAAGGGGTCCGGGATTTAACTCAATGCCAGCAATCATTAGTAAAATAAAAATTATTATTCGAGCTAATGAAACATTTAAACTTCTTATTTCAGTTCTACACTTAATATTGTGTTGTAAAAAGTCCATGTCTAATGTCGCCATAACAGCTCAGAAAAAAAGTCATCAACACCTCCGCAGGCTAGACATGCCCCCCCTATTTTTGAAATATAAACATGCACTTACATATTTATAAACGTGTGTGAATAGTTCGACCACTGCCAGCTTACGACAGTTGACAAAACTAATTCAATCCTCACATAGTTCTATAACTGATTTTGGAGAAAAAAACAAAAATTAGTTTGATACATCAGGACATTAAGATTTTTAAGACCAAGGCATCAAAAAACACCCTAAAGATAACTTAATTAATATTTCAGAAGGCATGTCAATAGACCCCCAATGGTATAAACCAGTGTTTCTCAACCTCTAATGAATCGTTGCCCCCTTCAATGTAGTATCGCCCCCTTCAATAAAACCATTACATAGTATTGCCCCCTTCACTTCAAAATTCCGATGCCGAGGGCCAAGGCTAACGCCAAATTCGTACTGCATTGAATAGACTATTGACTAGAATAATGTTATTTGTTTAATTATTGTATGATATAACAAATAAAATAACTAATTATTCTTAATATACTATTTTACTATATCGCCCAGAAAATTGTTTTTTGCCCCCAAAATATAAATTGTTACAAATCGCCCCCTCAACATAGAAAAGTTGAGGGGGCAAAAAGCGAGGGGCGATATCGCCCCCGTTGAGAAACATTGGTATTAACTAATAGAGCGCCTCCTTGCATTAAAGATTGTTTAAAAGCACACCCTCTTGTACGAAATGTTAGGAATGGTTTAAATAACATTACTTGTTAGTATACTGTTACTCTGTGAACACCGGATAACACCAGTTGTCAATTTTTACCCGTTTCATTTTTTATTGGGAATAATACATATTAATTAAAAATGTAAGTGTTTATAGATATTTTGAAATTAA
>NW_019385644.1:171118-214682 GCF_000671375.1 Centruroides sculpturatus | reverse complement strand
AAAAGAATATTACCATTTTAAATTATTATTGTTATTTTAATTATTATCTGAGAACATTGTAATGTACATTAAAACATTTGAAATCCGTTCAAGTAACTACAGTAATTTAAAATTGTAACATTTGTTTCGGAAGACTTTATATTTATTCAATTATTTAACAATTATTATTTCATATCATCCATTGCATAAATTTGTATCCATTTATATACAACAATGATCTATAATTTAATGATAATAATTTTGAATTTTAATGTTTTTAAGTTAAAGAAAACAATTTTTTTTAAAACATATTTTAAGTTAAAAAATATTGTTTTGTTATTTATTGTTACGGTTCTTTTACTTTAATATTTTAAGTGTGCTTAATTATTAGCATTAAATCATACTGGGATGTCATTAATAATTNTAAAGTATGTTATATATATAAATTCTTTTATCATATAAAGAATGCAGGGTGTTCCAAAAAGAATATTACCATTTTAAATTATTATTGTTATTTTAATTATTATCTGAGAACATTGTAATGTACATTAAAACATTTGAAATCCGTTCAAGTAACTACAGTAATTTAAAATTGTAACATTTGTTTCGGAAGACTTTATATTTATTCAATTATTTAACAATTATTATTTCATATCATCCATTGCATAAATTTGTATCCATTTATATACAACAATGATCTATAATTTAATGATAATAATTTTGAATTTTAATGTTTTTAAGTTAAAGAAAACAATTTTTTTTAAAACATATTTTAAGTTAAAAAATATTGTTTTGTTATTTATTGTTACGGTTCTTTTACTTTAATATTTTAAGTGTGCTTAATTATTAGCATTAAATCATACTGGGATGTCATTAATAATTTCTAAGTTTATTATAATTTTTAAAATCTAATTCAAAATAAATTTACAGATTAGTTGTTGAAGTCAATATGTAGATACTTCCTTCAAACATATTTATAATTTAAATATAAATAGGTAACAAGGAATTGTGACTAACACCAGAATTATTCTCTTTATATAAGGGACATCCAGAAATAGAGAATGTTTGGCCATAAAAAAGTAAAAAACACTAATGATAGGAAAAAGTTTTATTAAGTAATTAGTACCAGTTATTTTTCTACATAGTCACCATTATGATTTAATCACTGGATTTAACCACCATGATATGACCATTTGTTGTAGAACGACAGTAATTTTTGGATTCCTTTATCATAGGTTTCCATTGCCAGTTCTTTCAGACAGTTAGTGACAGCTTCATTCACTTTGTCATCATTCCTAAATGTTTGAGTCACTGGGGGCTAGGTTGGGACTGTATGGTGGGTGATCAAAAATGTCCCAGCCAAATTTCTGAATCACAGCTTGAGCTGATGCAGCAAAAGGTACGTTTGTAAAATCAAACGAGTTAAACGAGAATGATGTCATCATTATTCTTATTTTATTAGACTTTTTGAACGATTTGTTTATAACTAAATGGATGTTTCTAAAATCGAAGATATGAATGTTACTAGTGCAACCTTATTCGAATTATTTTTCTTGGATTGCTTTGGGTGGACAGTTATTTCAATCATTTCACCTTTTAATTCACAATTTAAACACTCGAGTAGATTTAGAAACATCGATATCATCGGGTGCCATTTTTTTAACGAACTGAACTAACTCTTTCCTTCATGAACTTTGTTAGAGTTTCATTTGAAACGTCATCACTGCAGAGCATGCGCACTGAGCAAGACTACTACTTTTTGACCGATTCATTCCTAATGCATTTAACTCATTTGACTTTACGAATGTACCCAAAGTTTGGTTGTGCATTCTTTCTTGATTAAACATTAAACACTATTTTCTCAAATTTGATTTGTTCATAATGTGATTACCATACACTTCTGTGATTTTCTTATGAATTTATATAGGACGAACTTTCTTTGCATTTAGAAAAGAAATAACACTTTGCACTTCTCATTTGGTGGGATTTTCAATCTTTGTACATATTTTAAGCCTTCAAAAACAGTAAAATAAGACTGCTGTTATCAAAACTTTATGCGCACTCAACTAACACACGAGAGACTAAATGGAGCTTAAATTGACAGTGGTCATTCACCAGTACAGGGTGCTACGGGTAAACGTTCTTTATTTTCTGGATGACTCTCATATGAAATAGTAATTTAAAACATTAATACAATGTATGGGATATTTAATTGTTATCGTTTTTAAGATAGACATTAAAAATATCTTATCTTAATTGTTAAGCAAATTGAATTGATGGATAATTGGTTTTAATTTTGAGAATGTATGCTAAAGTAAATAAAGTTTCCATTTATACTTTATTTAACGATGTTGCATTTCAATATAATCTAAAATAAATCAGAAACACTNATTTTCTGGATGACTCTCATATGAAATAGTAATTTAAAACATTAATACAATGTATGGGATATTTAATTGTTATCGTTTTTAAGATAGACATTAAAAATATCTTATCTTAATTGTTAAGCAAATTGAATTGATGGATAATTGGTTTTAATTTTGAGAATGTATGCTAAAGTAAATAAAGTTTACATTTATACTTTATTTAACGATGTTGCATTTCAATATAATCTAAAATAAATCAGAAACACTATTAAAAATATTCTTTTTGGCGAGAATATATCTCATCTCTAAAATCACACTGCTGCCAACAGCTGCACACCTTAGAGATATGAAGGAGTACATGTCAGGTGTTACAATTTGGCACAGAGTATTTGGTGTGCACATAAAATAAACCAGACTTGTAGGTAGTCAGAGGACGGAGAACTGGATCGAAAGAAAATATGAAATTCTGAGACTGTTTCTACAAACAGGTGCGAGTGCGAGATTTGTGCATGCATTGCTCACACTCTCCGAAACATAGTCTCATCCCAAAAATGGCTTTGCCGTTTTACTTGTTTAGTATATTTTCAATGGTATTAATTAGTTCAATTTTATTGTTATTGTTTAGATTAATGTTTTTATTGTTTATATTTTTTTTTATGATTATGGGACTTACATATTGCTCATGATAGTCAATATAGTTCCAGGATGAATTAAGAATTATTTATGATGTTCAAAGTAATGTTATATAATGAAATCATTTTAATTTTGAGAATTTATTTTATTTTTATTATAAAATATATCTGAAAATTTTTCAATTTTAATTTACATAATAAAACAAAATTGCTGTAATATTAATTTCTTAAATTCAGAACATCTGTTCTACAAAAATAAGTTTTTTTGCTCTCAGAAATATAAGAAGAAAGTCTGTCCTGGAAAATTTTGCATTTTAATAAGAATATTTTTTATTTTATAGCCAGGACAACACGAAAGGGAATTAAATCCATATTGGAAAGATGGAGGAATTGGGCTTCCTTCTGAATCTTCTTACGAAAGTACAAATGAAAGAGTCTTGCCTGAAAAAACTGTTGGAGATGCAGGATTAAATTGGTTTAGAAGAGCTTATAAAAGGATCAAAGAACAGGCTGAAGAAGAAAATAGAAGTATGGAAGAAGTTGCTGCTGAAAGATGGGGGTAATTAAGGATATGTATTTTTCAATTATATTAATAATTTTTGATTTAAAGAAATAATCAAATTTTTTAAAATATATATATAATTGTTTTAATGTCGCTTTATTTTATAATAAATAAATTGACAGATTTGTAACTTTGTTACAATACTTATATTAAATACAGTGCCTATATATATATATAGGAAACTCACAATAATATATTTATATGTAAATTATATATTTTTATTAACTTAACAATATGAAATACAAGAAAAAACTCTCAGCTTGTTCTGATTTTAGAGGTGATTAAAATCATTCAAACAACACTTAAATGAAGAAAGGATTATTTAAACTTACACTTCATCATATACAGTTGAACTCAGTTATAAGAAACACGGATATAACTAGTGCACAGTTATAATGAGCAAAACGCCATAACAAGTTTAATTTACGCGTATTTGCTCGCATTTTTTCACGGTTGTAATGAGGGTGCTTCACAGATATAACAGGCTAATTTTTGGTAGTTATGCAAACACATGAACATTCTTAATTGTTCAAGTAATAAAAAATGAGATACCAAATTCTTAGAAAAGATTAAATTGAAAGGGTTACTTAGTTTTATGACCTGCATCGATTACAGTCCTATTTATTACTAACCTTTCTTTTTGGAGACCATCCTCTTTTCTTGACTAACTTCCGGCCCTACTTTGCCAATTTACTTAATTGTCACTATGACAGTAAAATTACCATAAACTCTAGTTAGAAATGAACTCTTCTACGAGAAAGACGTTCATTAAGAAAAGGAGATGTCGCTCAGTTTACGCAAAAGTAGAAATTATTTGAGAGTTGGAACATGGTACTAAAACTGTCAAAGTGTGTAGAAAGTTGTAGTTTTCTTTGTCATCTTCTACAGTATTGACATTATCGAAAAATAAAGCAATCATCAATTTTAAGATTTGAAGATAAAAAAAGACTGAAATCAGGCATATTATTAATTAGNTGCTATGACTTTAATATAACAATTAATGGCCTGTTAAGGCAGTCACCACCCATTCCTTCAATGGTTACAGTCCTCACCTGGTCCTATAATGGAATAGCAATGAGTAGTCCTAGTTTTCCATCCCTATCCTGTAAAAGGTATTATGCAAAATGTCCGATAATGGAAGTCATCGCCAGCTCCTTAATTAACCCATCACATTTGCACTGTGCTGCCTACTTGGATTAATTTAGTTGCCAAATGGACTTATTAAGTGCCTCTTATTTGGATTAACGTCGTTGCTGAAATGGAACACTTAATTGCATCCTAATAGGATTATTTTGCTGAAACTCAGGACAATACTAGATTTCACCTCTATTCCCAGGATGGGGAGGTTACCCCATCTACTCAACCAAATCAGGGATTTACGCCAACCAAATTTCAGGTATTTACGTCTATGCGCAATATCCTGTAAACTCTCTCGCAAAGCTACAAATTTTGCTGACCACAGAATGCATCTTACATATTTGTACCCAAAGAAGCCACCCATTGTTCCCCCTAGTTATGTCACTGTTCTTCATGGATATAATGAATAATGGTTATAACAAGGAAATCTTGCTGGTCCCTTAATGCTCGTTATAATTGAGTTTAAGTGTAATTATAAGTTATCTATCAAATGCAATTTGCCAAAGTGACGACACTTCAACCTCTGCAGCGATAATACAATTCAATTCCATATTTGTATATCACGTCTTACAATTTTTTCAGTTATCATACTTGAATAATGATATAAATTATTTGAATTTAAATTCTAATTTTCTCATATTGGCTATGTTAAGTTTAATTAATTGTGGTTTTTATAATAATTGTTTTTCAGTCATTAGATAAGCTAGAAAAATTACTTGCTGATGCTGAAAACAAAGCAAGAGAAAACAGATTTGATACGAGGCAACCTAAGTGGAAAAAAGAATATAGAAGAGAATCATTCAGAGATGGAAATCGGAACACGAAATTTGATCAGTTTAAAAAAGATAAAAGTGATGCGTACGAAAGTTATAAAAAGCAATTTAAGAAAACTGATGAAAGTGTAGAAAGTTATAATCGTAATTTTACGTCAACTAGTGAACCAAAATTCACTAAATCTGCACCAAAATGGATGAAGAAAGAATTTCACAATAAATATCAAGTTGATAGTAAAGGTAAAATTTTAAAAGTTTATATTAAAATGTTTTTTCTTTAAATTACAGTGGAACCTCGCTTAACGAGCACCTCGCATAATGAGCAAAACAAATTGTAAAAAATTGCCTCGCTTAACGAGTGATGAGGAGAGGGAAAATCCCAAATTGTGTGCATGCTCCATCAGTCTGTGTTTAGCACTTGTTTCATTAACATCTTAGTGTTGTTTGTGATCACATATTTTTCCAAACTTGTGTTCACACATATTACTTTTAAACATCAGCAACTATATCCTGTTATATAATAAACATGCCAAATGATATAGAAAATTATTTGGCTTTGTAAAGGTTATAATTAAATATTAGAAATTAATTAATTTGACTAGAGGTAGGCAGTTATTCTGCCGTCTCATATTAAATTTAATGTCCATTTCCAAATTAAATTTAGAAATGTCTGAATTAAAAATTAACTATTTATAATTATTAAATTTAATATGAGATGGAAGCATAACTGCCTACCTCTAGTCAAATTAATTAATTTCAATTATTTAATTATAGCCTTTACATAGCCCAAGAATTTGGCATATCGTTTGGAGTGTTTATCAAACATATTATCTGTGATTCTTTTTGTTTTCTGCAAATCGAATTCTCATTCCAGGTTGGTTCATTCCGCGCTAGAAGAAAAGACGGTGATGATTCACGCTCCTTAACAATGCACATTGTACAATTTTCTTTGAATAAACGTTATATATAAAATATTTGAGTATTTTTTTCGGAATGGAATGCATTATCGTATTTTACATTAATTTCTATGGGAAAAATTGTTTTGCTTAATGAGTGTTTTGCATTATGAGTACGATTCTGGAACGAATTATGCCGTTAAACGATGTTCCACTGTAACTTTATCTGAAGTTCTCAATTATAGTTGTCAAATTTGACAGGAACAAATTGAGAATTTGTTAAATTATGTATTTATAGAATTGTAGTTAAAAGTTGTCAAATTATGCTGCACATGTGCATTTTTTAAGGTTAAGGCATAGAAATTTAATATATATGAGTGGTGAGAAATAACAAAAAAACATACTACTATTTGTTTTTAATAAATTAGACATTTGTTGCAATCTACAACATACTAATGAAACTTTGAAATCAAAGTTAAAAGCACATAATAGTAAAATTAATATTAAGTAAAGTATAATACTCATATAAAAATTATTTATTACAATTAATTTTTGAAAGAAGTTGCTTATTTTGCATTGTATGTACTGTACTTTGTTTTGTTTTTAACTTTGCTAAATTCCTGTTGTGCTTGATTGTCATGAGAGTTGAAAAAGTCTGCTTTGCATTGCATTTCTAACTATATTAATGCTATTTTTAATGCATCAAAAGTTTCACTATGCCTAAGCACAATGAAACATTTGATGCATTAGAAGTCTGTGATTTATGCAATTATGCTTTTCTATTTTGTATTATAATAACAAATAAAAACCTAACAGTAGTGTTGATAATGAGATAGCTCAGTAGTGCTCTACAGAAGATTGCCGACAATTGTTATTATGTAAAAACTTTGTAATTTCTGGAATTAATACTCTCTGAAGTTGATTTTGGTTAATGTATTTTTGTTTTTGGATAATCAATTTTCTACCATATTTCCTGTTTTCACTTGGTTTTGAATAAATATATTCTATTTCATTATAATTTTAGTATTAATGATTAAATTTGATTCATCATATATGTGTGGCCACAGAGGGGAACAAATGAAACATTTGCCCTTCCCTAGGATCAAGTAAAAAATTCCACAAACTATAATCATAAAAACTGATTATGATATGTATGTGGGAACCTGGACTTCAACTGAAAATAATACAATTTCAGCATATATATAATTGATGATTGTCGTTCGATAACTGTCAACTTTTACTTAAGAACATCTCATCTTACATGTTCTCGATGTCGAAAACGACATTTACCTGTGACCTTTTGGCCTCCTGGCCATATGCTATGACTTTAATATAACAATTAATGGCCTGTTAAGGCAGTCACCACCCATTCCTTCAATGGTTACAGTCCTCACCTGGTCCTATAATGGAATAGCAATGAGTAGTCCTAGTTTTCCATCCCTATCCTGTAAAAGGTATTATGCAAAAGGTCCGATAATGGAAGTCATCGCCAGCTCCTTAATTAACCCATCACATTTGCACTGTGCTGCCTACTTGGATTAATTTAGTTGCCAAATGGACTTATTAAGTGCCTCTTATTTGGATTAACGTCGTTGCTGAAATGGAACACTTAATTGCATCCTAATAGGATTATTTTGCTGAAACTCAGGACAATACTAGATTTCACCTCTATTCCCAGGATGGGGAGGTTACCCCATCTACTCAACCAAATCAGGTATTTACGTCAACCAAATTTCAGGTATTTACGTCTATGCGCAATATCCTGTAAACTCTCTCTCTCTTGCAACCACCTATGGTGTATAGGTCAGTTATTTCAACATAGTTCAATGTATATATCGTGTAATCCTTTTTTTTTTCTTCAAATAAATGGTTATTAGTTGTTAAACTGGCATTCAAGTGATTCACTTCCGACTCATCTTCTCTCCAACCTCCTCCAGCGACTCGCTGTCTCTCAGATTCCTCCATCCCAAATCCAATTGCCTGTGCATGTGATTGCTTGCATGACCTAACAAAACGAAAGCTAACGGCCATAGCGGTTTCTGTGTCTTCCAGAAAAGACGCAGTAGTGTCATCCTGACGTGGACATCACCAATGCAGTGTTGACCCTTCGGTCAAGTGGTGTGGAAACAAGGGGAGGTGCTTNGTGCATGTGATTGCTTGCATGACCTAACAAAACGAAAGCTAACGGCCATAGCGGTTTCTGTGTCTTCCAGAAAAGACGCAGTAGTGTCATCCTGACGTGGACATCACCAATGCAGTGTTGACCCTTCGGTCAAGTGGTGTGGAAACAAGGGGAGGTGCTTCACGCATTGTCACATGTAACTGTGCATTGTCAATTATGGGATGCTTTGTTCTTTTGTATTGATGCAATACTGTATTCTATAATTTACTTATGAAAAAGACCCAAAAAAATTAAATAAATAAAAATTTATAGATATAATTATTTGTCTCCAAACTTTGCTCCCCTGGAAAATTTTCTGCAGAAATTCATGATCACGATAATGAGAAAGATAATGGTTTCTTCAAATAGAATTTTGCTTTAAATTTCAAAGTTTGTATTACAGATTATTAAGAAAATTCATGAAATGAATACATTACAAGAAATATTTTTTAACTATTATCTTAACTCTAAATCTAATTATTTGAATTTGATATTCTTTGATTTGACTATGATAAGTATTAAAGCAATTCAAAATGTGTTCCACAAGTTATAAAAAAGTCTATGTATTTTGGAAATGTCTATCATATATGTTTCTGTTTTAAAATAAAATAAGAAAAAAAATTGTATCAATGATTTTATTTTTATTAATTTTGACTATGTTATTTTGTATTTTCAAAAAATTTTAATAGATTTTGACACACCAAACTACATAAAGTGATTAATAAAAGTCATCGGGCACTTTTGTCATTAAACTACTTTATGCTACTTTATACTACTATTAAAATAAAAGTAATTAAAAGTACATTAAACTTTCTTGTTATTTTCTCCATTGTAATTTACTATATACAGTAGAGCGTCGTTTATTTGAATCAATTGGCGACTGGGGTTGTTCAGATAACTTATTTTTCGGATAACCGATTATGTACGAAAAAATATATAAACCTATCTCGTGTTGAAATTTTTCTCCGTTGCGTGTCACTTCGCGTTGAATTTTCGTCGATGTTAAGCCTAACGTAAACTTTTTAAAATAATAATCGTGGCTATTGTATTATTAAAAATTATTTTTTTATTTTTTACAAACAAAATAAATATATTGAAAAATATAAAAACAAAAAAATTATACTTTAGAAGTTAATCTAGTATCAAAAACGTTCGATTCGGCACGACACACAGTCCCCAGAAAAACACCACACAAAAGTGCCAGCGCTGCCAGCTAAAACACACACATCAACAAAAAAAAATATTGGAGTAGCCCAAGATGTAGCCAAAGATTGCATCACCACAGCACTAGCGAAAATTTAAATTTGCCGACTGGAATTCTTTTGGATAAACGACGCTCTACTGTACTGTACTACTACATTACTGGCAATATAACAGGAAAATTGACACAAAAGCAATAAAGTAATTAGCATCCTATAATATCAAAGTCACAAAATTAACCGGACAGCTTAAAGATATCATTATTATTTGCAAGTTTTATGAGATTTACCAATAATTCTATGGTAGTCTGTAACGGTCATATCAGTTATAAATAAAAAAATAATCCTAAAACAAGTGCACCGAAACTTGCAGCTGAATTGGAAAATTACACTGGAGTTCACGTTCACCCAGAAACAGTAAGAAGAGTCATGCAGGAAAGTGGATATAATGGTAGAGTGGCAAGGAGAAAATTTTTCTTAATGAAAGAAACGGGGAAGTTTGCTATCAGTTTGCAAAAAACATGTTGAATAAAGATTATGAATACCACAAGCACGTAATATTTGCAGACGAAAGCAAATTTAACATCTTTGGCTCCGACAGTTGAACTGTAGTGTGGAAGAAGCTAAACTACAAACCGAATAAAGAAAACCTTGTGCCAACAGTAAAACATGGAGGAAGAAGTGTTATGGTACGGGCCTGTATGACAGCCTCTGGAAATGGAAGACTTGTGTTTGTGTTTATAGATGCAAATATGAATACAGAAGGATATTTAAATATTTTAAAAGAAAATTTAAAGACTTCTGCAGTTTTTATATTTGGGTATCTCAAATATTTTCCATATTTATCAAGATAATGATCTGAAACACAATCTAATAAAGTTTGACAGTGGCTACTGTACAATTGCCCAAACACCAGCACAATCTCCCAACTTACATATAATTGAACATTTATTGAATGAACTAGATAAAAGGATTCAAAGTTATAATATTAGTAACAAAAACAAATTGAAATGTGCCCTCAAATATGAATGGACAAAAAGTGAGATAAATATCACAGAAAAACTAGTGAAATCGATGCCAAACAGATTGAAAACTGTGTTGGAAAGAAAAGGCAATCCAACAAGTTATTGAATTATTTACTGATATGTATAATTGATTTTTAATTTGCAAAAAAAACATTATCTGTCCGATGACTTTTGTTAGCTAGAGTTTGTTTCTCATTTTGTTTCTCTAAATTGGAATCCTTAACTGAAATAAATACGATATAATTTTTATTGTTCTTACAAACCAAATAAAAATTGGGTTTTAATCAATATATCAACAGTTCTTATTGTAATTTCTTCCCTATATTCGTGTGTCTGATGACTTTTGTGAGTCACTTTATAATCGGAAAATCCAAAAATCAATATTTTGGTTGATTTTAGTGACATTTCTGCTCATATGTCCCCTTAAATCAGTCAAACCCTAAAACTTAAATTTCATCTACTTCTGGATTTAATTTTATTATCTTATTTGCCTTCTTACTTAACATCTTAAATAACTATGTATTACTAAAAGATTTCCCATTCTATCTGATACTGTTTTTATTTTCTTTCCATAAAATATTAATGAAATTATCATTTGTAAACAGTAACCATAAAATTATGTAATCTGTCTTAAGGGTCAATATTTTTTTAATTATAAACCTTTATAATAAACTTAGTGGCACATAAGTCATTTGCACTTTTTATATAAATTAGTAATATGTTACTGCTGTTGTGATCAATTTTTTTTTTATATATTGGTGATCTTTGTATGTGTATTTGTATTTAGACTAAAAGCGGATTTTAATCACGAGAATATAATCATATGACTCGACTTTCTAATAAATATAAATATATTTGAGATAAAAGTTTAAAATTATTGATGCAAGATTTTAATATGTTATAAATATTTACGAATATAATCTGTGTTTACTGGTAATATTTGACGAGACTGCTCAATTATCATGTATTTGAATGTAAATATTACTGTTTATAAAAAGAAAACATATTATTTTTATATTGTAAGTTTATTTTTGCTTCCTTTTTACTATTTATTTTTTCTTCTGAAGTATAGTTGCATTATGGAATATTGACTTTAGTTTTCAAATTATATTAAATTCATTTAAGTGTAATTTGTGCCATAATATTTAATTATTAACAGTTATTATGGTAAAAGAAATTTTAAAAGAATTTTTATAAAAGTAAATTTGTATGATTGTTAAATTACTTGCTTAATGAACAATGAACAGAGATATTTCTATATAACATCAATTGAAATTTGTAGCTACACGTGTTACATACAGTTCTTTGTCTACATAAAACCCACCAGTGGCCAAGCGATTCTGTTCCCTGAACACTGTGAGTTCGGTCGTAGGTTCGTGCCTTGCCAGGATAGGCCGGCCACGTAGAGCTTTCTGGGTTTTCTCCACATCTGTAAAGCCTGAATAGGGGTCAGTTATCTTTAAAAAGACTTCCCGGAAGGCATTTCCCTAGACATATAGGCGTATCGCCCAAGTGTTGTGTTGCTGTAACTTAACTAAGCAGTCATCTACATAAATTTTTATTATTTTTATTGTAGTTTTCTATAAATATTGTGATTTTAATTGATCCAGTTAGAAGAATTGGAGAGTTGTTTTTGTTTTCTTTAACTTTTACTTAAAGTTAACTTTTTTTTATAATTTTTTGATTATATAATCACTATTTAAAATGTAATGGATGAGTAAACAAAAAATTTACTTGCTAGAAATACACTTTTTAACTCCAAGAGCTACCTAAGCATTCTATTGTCTTGTTAACAAGACAATCACATTTTTACGTAGCTCGATAGCATGCTTAGGTATAACAAGAAACTCTTAAATGTTAAATATTTATTTACTGTAGGGACTTGAGGGATAATATTTGAAACACAAGTAAACTTTTCATGTAATCATCCCTTGTGCGTAATGTTATTTGTTTAAAATGTTAGTTTTGTTTGAACTCATAGTTTTATTTTTATTATCAAATAATGATATATTTAATCATAAAATACAAATATAATCATTTGTTAACTCAAGTTTTAGATTAATGTGAAAAAATTACAGGATTACATCAGGCTATAATAATGTTACTAATTAATTAAATGTCAAGTAATTTGGCCTAGAAGAAATCAGTACAGTTATATCTACATTAGTAGTTATGGAAGCGTAACTGGTAACAGATCTGAACAGCAAGTTGGAGTTGGGGGTTCGAGTCCAACTTTATGTCCTTCTTTTCTTCCGGATCCTCCTAATTTAATTATTAAATATTAATTTAATTATAATTATTAAATTTATCAGGTGACGGCACTTAACGCGTCCCTCTAAGCTAAATAAGTTGATGTTTAATTAGTAATTAATAGGATTATTATAGCCCGATGTAATCCGATAATCATTTGGCATTAATCATAAAATAGTCTTTTGCATAGTAGACTAATTTCATTTGACTCTTTCAAAATTAAGAAATATTTTTACTGTTATTTTCTACATTGTTGACCATTTCATAATTTAAAAGACTTCGTTTGTTTTACAGAAACTGATAAGAATAATGATAACTCCATGAAAAAGGAGTGCTCACCTGAAGAAACAAGAAAAGAATCATCACTGTTAACTGATAAAGAAATGAATGAATTAGGTGCAAAATTGCTGAAGGCAGAAATGTTAGGAAATTTAGAAGAGGTTGAAAAGTTGGAATCAAAATTGGAAGGGGCTAGGAAAGCTAAAGAAGAAGCATCTTCTCCGAAAGAAGTTCCATTGTTAACTGATAGAGAAATGAATGAATTAGGTGCAAAATTAATAAAGGCCGAACTGCTAGGAAATATGGAAGAAGTCAAAAAATTGAAATTGAAATTAGCGGAAGCTAGAAAAGTTAAAGAAAACGCCAGCAACCAGGTAGAAGGAAAATCGGATGAAACTGTTCTTCTCGTTAAAACTGATAACAGAGGCTTTACGCAACCGATATCAACTTCACAATCCACTTACACTGGTAAAAAGAAAAAACAGGTAAAATTTTAACATAATTTCTCAATTTTATTTTAGAAAATTTTTAATATAAAAATATTGAATAAAAAACTTAAAGTTAAAAAGAAAGCTTTAATAGTTTATTCTTAATTCTTTCAAATAATGTTAAATTTAGAGATTAACAATAAGTGTAGAAGTGAATAAGCGAGTGATGCCAAATCTTAGTTTTATATTTAAATTAATGAATTTTTGCATAAAATAAACAGAAAAAAATTTATTAAAATATTTTTAAAATGTCATTAATTATATAAACAAACACCTTGTAAAATTGGATGAAGTTCGAATTAACACACCAACACAAAAAAAATATCCAGCAAGACATATACTTTAATGGACAAACTAATGTTTTCTACCATCTTAAACAGTCATAATCAGGTTTAACCTAATAAAATCAAACAGCAATTGAAATTAGAACATTTTTTTAAACAAAAATTACCGATCATATCAACATTCTTTTTCATCACTGTTCAAATTTATTAGGTTAAAGCTGATTACGATTGTTAAAAACGTTAATTTGTCAATTAAGTGTACATTTTGCCGGATTTTTGCTGTCAACATGTTAATTAGTCATTAAAGTATACATCTTTTAATAGCATATTAGATAATATTTACATTTTTTTTTCTGACATAGATAACCTTTACCTCATTTTAATCATCTAATAGTTATAAAATTGTTATGAATAATAACAAAACTATCAGTTTTGAAATTAGTTTTTCTCATTTTTGGACATTGAACTTGAATTTTGATAAGATAAATTTATCAATATTAAATGACTTAATATTAGTTAATTTCTCACTTGTTACTTCTACAGTTCAATAAACAAGCATTCAGTTATTGTTAAAAAGAACAAGCAATTATTAATTGTTAATTAATGGCTAGAGTTGAGGATCTCGATTTGTCCACAATGGGCCATATTTGCTTGCTAGTTTATGGGTTTTTGCAAAGCCAAATAGCCTCGGTATATCGGATGATTGCATCTCGGCATTCCCGAATGCTACGATGCAATCACTGGTCCAGCAGTTGTTTGGCATATTACTAAAATATTGGGCTTTGGGATGTTTATATATGTATATATACATCATATTGGGGTTAAGTAATGTCTGGCTGAGTGCCATAGTAGTGATTATTGGACATGAGTGCTGAAGGCATCCCCAGTTAGTGCCATATGTAACCAAGGATGGTTATATCTAAATTAAATACATCTGAAAGGGAAGATTGGGCAGAGATCTGGGTAGCATAACTGGCAATGCATCCTCATGGTAAGTGGGAGTTGAGGATTCGAGTCTCTCTCCGGGCCAGTTTTTTTTCCAGAATATTCTAAATTGTTTATTTGATCAAGTTGCCAAAGATTTTTACTTTAAGTGGTAATTAGTGAGGAAAATATACAGTAATGAGTCAATTATCTGGCATTTAGAAATCCAGAATTACCATAAAACCAGCTAGTTTTGAATTTGATGGACTATAGCACAGCTGTAGTTTGCCACATGGCTGCTTTATTTTGGATTTTGTGGTATATGTGTCAGACAATGCTAGTTCCAATATATTCTTTATTTTATTTGTTTTTAATTTTTATCCTAAATATTACACTATAAATTGTATTCTGTATTTTAAGAGAATTAATAATGATCAAACAGACTATGCTTCAGAAGTATTAATTTTTATCTGTTAAATATATTTTGCTTCTTAACTTTGAAGTATAATTTTCATTCCAGGTAGATACTTATGATGCTGGTGGAAAAAGAACATGTTATTTTCCTGATGATGATAAATATTCCTTAAAACAAATGGTAAATAAATATATTTTTAGGAAACTTGTTAAATACAGTAGCATTTTAAAATTTAAATGATATATTTACTTCTGTAAATCTTTCATACTATTTTAGTTTTTTACTGATTATTATATAATAATTACTTTTTAATGAACCTATAAATATTTTAAAAATTTTCTAGTTTGAAAAAGAAAGGAAGACAACTATTGATGATCAAAATGCTGAATTTGCAAGATTGTTTGCTAAGGTAATTGTAATGTATGATTTTTATTATTATTTTTTTATGAAAACCATGCAAAATATATGCAATACAAACTATTACAGGAATTTATTCCATTACATCAGAGCTATTAAGATTTTTTTATTTGTAACTTTCTTTTACCTGAGAAAATTTTGCATAACTCCTGGTACATAGGTATATAAAATAGGCATAAAAATAAAATCACTTACTGATGATAAATCATAAAACAGTTCTTTTATATACAAATTATTTTACTTTTTATTAAAGACAAAAGCAAATTTGCATTCTGATGAGATGAATGTGCATGTTTATTTTTACATACAAAAACTAAATCTTCTCTGAATATTTGATAATGTGGGATGCAAGGCATCTTCAGCATTTTGCAGAATTGACTGACTTTTAACCACAAAACACAACTATTTATCATGCTGTGAATGTTTATTATTCTAGCATTTTCAGTCTTCTTAATCAATTTTTAGGAACTCTCTGAATAAATTGAAAGATGTGTTTATAATGGCATGTTCACATATATGCCCTGAATTAGTAATGCAGCCTGAGCCTTGGATAGTGAAGACTGTCCCCGATGTTGGACAAGCAATAGAAGGGTTAAGCAACATAAATAAACAGTTTTTTCCAATGGAAGACATTTAAGTTGAGGAATGACTCCATGACGTCTACCCCCAGCTCAATATGGAAGTCTGGGATAGCAAGAGAGGTATGGCAGAAAATAATGTAGTGCTAGTATGGGCGGACAAATTGAAAGATATGGTTATAATGGCACAGTTCACACATAATGAGGTTGTAACAGAATACACGAACAAGACACAATGCACAGCATGCTATCTGCATACTGTTGACCATCTACAAGCAAAGGGCAAGAGATTTGCCACCATGACCCTAGTGAGAAAACTTAGGATGGAGAAAATAGTGGTTGCCTCTCTCTCAATACCAAGATTATTCAGATTTGCAAAAAGTGACAAATCTTGGCAAAGCATAAGACCAGTTATAGATATGTGTTGTTCATTCACAATCCTGCCTGGACACATGCTCGACAGATTTGTTACCAGGAATTTGTCAGTGCATGAATACTGCATAAAGCAATTGCTAGATCTAATCCAGAAGCTATAGAATTTAGAGCTGAGAGATTAGGAGTTTTTTATGGTTATGGATTTCAAACACTGTACCCCTCTATCAAGCTGGAACCATGTTTTGCCACTTGAGAGATTTGCCAATGAACAAAATCAGCAATTCGGACAGCTTATGTACAGAAGTGCTGGAGTTGGCACACTTAGCTACATATTCATTATTTTTCATGTTCAATGGGCTGGTTTATGAGCAGAACAGGTTACCCACGGACAATCCCATATCCAAGACCATCTACGAGATAATCATGAGGTCGTTGGAGAGCGCAACCATACCTAAATATAGAGACAATGTTGCTCTGTATGTGTGTTATATAGACAATGTATTATTAATGTGGAGGAAGAAACCTAATATCAGGCAATTTGTCAAAGATATTAATTTTAACTTATTTGGCTTGAAAATAGAATTGGAGCATGAAAGTGATAGTGGTGGCATTTCCTCAACATCTCGTTCACATTAAAGGGATCACCACAGATATTTACAGGAGCTGACTTACAACCCAATATTTATAACCTGATCTACATAGCCCAGTAAGGTATAGGTTGTGGCTCTTATAAAAGAAGCATACACACATTGCACTAACATACAGGACAGGATAAGAGAGTTAGAGTACTTTAAAGTGATTGTACATCAAGCATAAAACGATAAAAGGAATGATCAACAAACGGAGGACAGAAGATAGACGAACAAGAAGGTACGACAAACAGGATGGATATGCAGTCGTGGAATATATGACACTCCTCTGCAATGTTTGCAGAAAAATAGGGATTGTTATTAACAGGAAAACTGTATTTCAAAGTAATCACAGGTACCTTTTTAAATACAGTTAAAAGGTATATACAAAATGCTATGAATGACAAAGTGGCTATTGACCTGATGTGCATCACTGGGAATACCAGTAAAAAAAAGCAGGAAGCATAATGACTTATGCTAAATAAGAGCCACTAGACAGGATAAAATAGCGTAAAGATAACATCTGGAAGGAACAGCCAGTTACAGCCTTAGTGACCTATACAATAACATATTCAGATTCTGTAGCAGTAGACAAATCAAACAGAAATAATCCAAAAGGTTCAGAAGAAGTGATATATTAAATACGTGGAAGCATGGCACATTCATAAGCTTAATAGAGGGACAGGCAGTAAATTATAGAGAAAACGCTATGATTTCAACTGCCTGGAAAGTGTTACTTGATAAAAATCTAAAATCGAGCTAATTAACAGGACACTAGGAAAGATAGCATTTCGATTACAGGGTAGTGATTAATTTGCTAGTATAGATATTGTAAGTACTGAAGTAAAATTTATAAAGTATAAATTAGAATGCACATACCAGATTTTCACATGTGAAAGTCTGGCGTGTACATTTTTAAAATTTATCTTGTTCTAAAAATAAAATATTATAAACCATTATAGAATAAGTGGTTTTGTGTTTTTTAAATAGTAAAATTTGGATGTCTCCTGAAGAAGGTTGATTTAGAAGACCAAAAACATTAGAATAATAAATGTTTACTGTGTGATAAATGGTTGTATATTGTGGTTTATGCTATTGTAGTTACTGAAGGAATGACTGACATTTTGATTTTATAATTGTCAATGTTAAAAACCGCACTTCACATAATACAAGATTTTATTATTGTGAAATTTTTTACAACCCATAGTTTAAGAAGGCCTAATCTACATAAATTTTTAATGTTAATTAAGTCGCTTTTACATTTTGTTATTTTTGCAACGTTCATATCTTTTGTGAAATAGTGACAGCTGTCATATACATTTATTCATTGTGAAAGTACAGAACTTGTGAGAAGTTTGGTGATGCTGACACTGTAATGCTGTGAACAGACCATGCTCATCTGACCAAGTCTGACTTGCATTATTGTCAAACTCCTCACAGTATTCCTGAATTCTTCATTTGATCACCTGGTATATGGTATATTAATTAATACATTTGCAACTTCATGATTTATGGAAATTGATGATATTTTTACCAGGAAAATCCAATTTTTAATCACATCTAGAATATAGTTTAAAAATTATTAATATTAAAAAATTAATATTATTTTATAAATAGCGTTTTAAATTGAAATTTGTTGTTTTTACTAATATATACTATAAAATGCTTAAAATACAGTTCTCTTTAGTTGATTTACAGAAATTTAATTATTACACATAATTCAATATACAGTAGTACACTTTCATTAATATAAAGTGATTATTGTACAAGATTTTTCAGTTATATAAAAAGTTTTAATTAGGGGAATTATGTATAAAGAAAAGTCAAAGGGCTATTACAGGAAACACGTATTTAAAAATTTGTTTTTAGTATAGAGTGTTCCAAAAAGAATGCTGCTGTTTTAAATAGTTGTAATTATGTTAATTATTATCCAAGAATGATGGAATGTACATTAAAACATTGAAAAATTGTCCAAGATTCACATTTTCCCATTACAATTTCTCAATGTGTCTGTATTATGTTACATGGCACACATTCATTCGATACTCATATTCTTCCTATGCTCACTATAGGAAGAATATGAATATGGCTATGCTCACTGTAGTCACTCCTCCCACAACAGCCAAAATTGTGCAGCTCATGCAAAAACTCATTTCACACAATGATAGGTGATTCTGACTTTGCAGACTGCAGAACATATTACCTTCTTTTTCAGATTTAATTGACATAATTATAGTAATTTAAAATAGTAGCATTCATTTTGGAAGACTATATATACATATGTCAACTGTGTTAAAATGTGTAGCTTGTATTAATTTTAAAACTTATTCATTTTTTGTAAGGAAACTGTTAAACACTTGAAATCTAATAAGACTATATCATAAATTTTTTCTTTAAAATCATATTTTATGTCTGGGTTTGCTTGTAAGTGCATAACAGCACTTACAAGCAAACCCAGACAATCTGTTACTAGGAATGGTTGTTGTTGTTTTTAATCTATTCTAGTTTTAACAAAACAAAGCTTATTAAATTGTAGCAGAAATGTCTTGAAAAATGTCATAAAAATTTGTTTTTATTTTATATGAGATGCTGCATATTTTAAGTAAATTAATTTATTATAAATTACAAACAATTTAAAATCATATAAAATTTATTATTAATTCAATAAAGAAAGTAGAAAAAGAATGAAACTGGTTTGGATTAAATAAAATACAGACTAATGCAGATTGAAATTAGCAAGTGTTCATTGCATTGCAATTCTTTTCAAATTTCTTAAATGTTACTTTTACACTCATTGCCATAAAAATTAGTGCACCAAGAAGGAATTATCTGAATCAAACGAAATTGTACATGTATGAGAGTAACAGTGATGTAAGTGATTAAAAAATGAAAGCAAAAGGATAATTTATTGCAAGAAAAACTACAAATGAGAGAAGGTTCTAGTAGTCTGTTGGGCCATCTTTAGCATGAATACATGATTTAATACAGGCAGACATGGAGGCATACAAGCCATATGGTGTCCTGCAACATCTCAGTCCACAGTTGTTGCAAGTGGTCCTTTAGTTTGGCAAAACTCCTAGGCTGTCCAACTTGGCATCCCAGGTGATCCCAGATATTTGATTGGTGAGAAATTGGACTGGGCAGGCCAGGGAAGTGGCGGAGGCGAGGTGAGAATGTGGCAGAGGCATTCCTATGACACTCTTGCTGTGTGTGGTTGGAAAATGGTTCTCTGGAGCCCTGCCACAAAAGGCAACACCTGGTTGCAGGATGTCAGTAACATAAGTAACATACTACTGGGCTGTGATGGCACCCAAGATAATCATGTCAGCTGTGGAGTGGAGCCACAGCTGACATGATTATCCAAAGTATAAGCAGGATTGAGGCATTTTCTATGAGGCCTGCAGGACATGAACATGGCCATCATCATGTGCCCAACTGAATCTAGAATCATCACTATAGATGACCTGATTCCATTCCATTGCAGTCCAATCCCATCAGGAGTGATATTACTCCAAACAGAAGCGATAGTGGGTGGTGTCAACAGCAGCACATGTAATGGTTGTTGTGATGCCAAATGTTCCTCACCCAGGTACAGACAGACAAAGGGACCTGTAATGATGGCCCCATCTGTGTTCAGATGGTAGACAACGATGCAGTTGGCTGTGTGTGTGCTTGTCAGAGGACCACGTTGTCCTCTCAGCAAGTGATTGGCCGAGAGCACCCTGAGTCTGGGTGCCATGTGTATGAGCTCTCTGTCATTCACTTGTCCCAACATCTCAGTGTTGTCAGAATGGCCTAGGTGGTGGGCTATTTGGCAAGATGACCATATGGTTTCTCTCAACCTGATGATCCTTTCCCTCTCAAACTCAGTTAGTTGTTTATATGATCTTTGTGTGCAATGTAAAGGCATCTCTAGTGATACAACAGGTAAACTATAAACAGGATATCTTTGTGTGCATTTTTTAGGCCAAGGGGACACAGTTTAACTCCCTTTGCTGGCATTACACAATGATCCATCATGCTATAACTCTAATAATTTCCATATCTGCTTGAGACTTATCTTCATGCCAAGTTTCACAGTGATACAACAACTCTTTCTTGGTGCGCTAATTTTTATGACAGTAAGCATACTTGAGAACTTTTCTTTTCCAATGCTGTGAATTGTAACATTACTGTATAATATTTTAATAAATTTCATTATTATATTGGATGAAAAAGTGACTTAAATGTTATAAAAATATAAATTTTATAATGAAAATTTTGGATTTAACCATTGTAATTACGTTAAAATATGCTGACTATAATTATGGATATTGTTATGCTATTTAATGTTATCAAAATTAGCAAGTTGCAAAAACTATGCTGTATAAAAATTAGTTTATTGTAATGAGTATTTGTTATTGTCATCATTATCTTTGGGTAAATAAAGCATCTTTAAGTTATTTTCTCACTGTCAGTCTCAACATGTGGCTGATAATGTACTGTACAATCATTCAGTTATTATGTTTTAACCAGCCTGTTAAATGTGTTAAACATTGTAATTGTTGTGTGTTCATAACATAGTAGTTTAAGCTTCTGACATTTCCTCAATTATATGCTAGTTGTTATTAAAGACTGTAGCAAGCAAGTAATGCTATATGAATTATATATTAATTAGTAATAATTATTATAATTAATAGATCTGAGTTTTAAATTTTCTGTTGAAATCAGTTTTAATACAACATAAAAATTTTAGGTATTGATAGCCAATATTATTATTATCAGAAATTATTTTTAAGACAAGTATTTATCATTAAACTTTTTATGTTTTGATTAGCAGTCTAAGAACGATGACGACGAGTCCTTCTTGGTCGAAGCAGCCAAAATAAAGCCGCAGATAAAACAAGAATATCGCGACAGAAGCCAAGCGATACATGGTAAATTATACTTACATTATTCAGTTTCAAATTATATGTAAATATTTTATTAAGATAAAGATTTCCTTAAACTTTTTATGTTTTGGTTAGCAGTCTAAGAACGATGACGACGAATCTTTCTTGGTCGAAGCAGCCAAAATAAAGCCACAGATAAAACAAGAATATCGCGACAGAAGCCAAGCGATACATGGTAAATTATATTACATTATTCAGTTTCAAATTATATGTAAATATTTTATTAAGATAAAGATTTCCTAAATAAAGAATTTTGATCTATTAAATTCATTTTTCAAAAACATATGTTCACCAGTGGCCAAGTGGATAAAATCACTGGAGATGGTTGTGGGTTTGCAACTCGCCAGTGGGCTGGCCACTTGGAGTTTTTCAAGTTCATAACACCTAAATAAGGACCAATTTCCCACAGAAAGTCCTCCTGGGAGGCATTCTTCTTGGCAGATCTCTTGTGTTGCATTGCCATAAACAAATAAAACAGTCGGAAAGATATAACTATTTTATACCAGACAATAAAGTTTACTAGTAGATGAGCCTAACATTGCTCAGGCAAGTAAGTTAATTCTCATTATAATGGAGAATTAACTTACTTGATGATAACCTTACTTGAATAAACGATTAATTTTAAATTCTAAAAGCTAAAAAAACTTGTTTGGAACATTATATTTCAAATTTAGAATGAATTCAAATATTTGTTCAAATTCGTTTATTTTGGATTTATTGTTTTTGGGTTACCTGAATAGTAGAAATGATCAAATTATTTATTAACTCCTTAAGGACATTGACATTTTTTATATAGATTTCAATTAAACGTAAAAAATACTTAAAACAGAAAAAAAAACGAAAGAAATGCGTTTATTTTGAAGAAAAAGCTTTAAATTTTATTTTCCTTTGTTTCGCCTGTCTGTGAAATGTAACACCGATGAGTCATTGTTTACACAGCTGGGTGACCTTGAACACAGCTGGAGTCGGATTTCCCGGGACATTCTCATAGACGTCTCGGGAGGACAAGGGTTTAAAGTAGGGTGACTATAAGCGACACAGAAATTTTTAAATATTTTTAAAAAATTCAAAATTTTATTGCGATTTCCGACCCCCCCTAATTAATTAATTATATATTTATAAAAATATATTAATTAAAAAAATTAAAAAACCATCGGAGGTCGTTTTTGACATCAGAAACTAACTTTAAATAACTTTACTGAATGAAAATCCGTGCGCTACAACTTAAAAACCATGAAATAATTTTGATAAAAAACTCCCATTAAAAAACAATTAAGCCTTAATCGAGCCTTCACATAGGCTCATTAAAATCGCGATAAAATTTTTTTGCGCGGGAAAAAAATTTTGAAAAAATTTCGGGACCTAAAAAACATTCCAAAAATTCAAAAAAAAAAATTNTTCCAATTATTTTATTTGTTTATGGCAACGCAACACGAGATCTGCCAAGGGGAATGCCTCCCAGGAGAACTTTCTGTGGGAAACAGATCCTTATGTGAGATCAAGAGCCCGATTTTTCTCCAATTTAAAGAATTTTTTAACCCTTTTCTCCATCTCAATCATTAAGAAAACATCACACAGAAAAAGGATTGAATGTCACCCTTCTCATCAACAACTGTTAAGAAATTATAACAATCTATTGTTAAAAAATGAAAATGTCAACATTCAACCAAATAAACAGAATGAATCTAACATTTCACAAACCAAATATTACACTATTTGCCCCATTTAGACGACATCTTATTGTTTTCCCGGGCTACCTATGACCCAACACCTGCAAAACCAACCTTCGTCTCCAAAAACATTCGATCACCTGATCCCAGGCAAAAAGAGAATATGGACAACACACCCCAACTTTGGGGCAATCATCAATTGGGAACAACCTCTCTCCAATCAGATCATCCCAAGAAGATCACCACTGACCGAACCTTGATCATGAAAAAGGAAAAGAGATAGGATGCTTCACCTACTTTTGTAAACTCTCTCTCGGCTCCGTAATATGTTATCAGTGAATTTTAGTAAATAAAATAAGCTCTCCCCTTTATATGTGACTATTTACTCATTATTATACCCAAACTCCTGTAACCTTAGTTTAGATTTTAGTTATTCATTAAAATTTTATTCTTATTAATGTGAGATAGCAGAAATTCCTATATCAGACCTAGTCTTTAATATTAACATTTCGTGAGTTATGCAACAATTGTTGTCTTTAGCTACCTGAGAAAGTCTCTTGTTACATTTTCTCGAAGGCAACATAACGCTTTCTCGTGAACTATTAACCTCTGTACGGCTGAAAATCGTCCGTGAATATAGCCGAGAGACAGCCGAAAAGTTGCAGTCGCAGTCGTCGTTTTGGTCCTTGGAGAAGAAAGAAGTCGTCGTCCGTCCTTCCGACACAGAAAACCCACACCGTTTAATCCCAATATCATCCAATATCTCGGATAGCGGAATATCATCAATCAGTGGCCATCTTTTTTTGGATACTTTGTGCCATCATTGTGCTGTGGATATTATCGCAAACCTAATCATCATCGGACCAAGTCTCAACGCTCATCGGACAATTATCAACCAAATTTTTGTCTCCGAGCACAGCCATATTATCCCCAGGTAATTATACAACTCGCGCTCATTCTGTAAACTCTCTCTCTCCACGACATAACCTTAGAACTCTGTATCGTACCTAATAAACATTTTTTAAAATTAAATCTTTGTTACGGTTGAATTGTAGTGCGAGTCACTTCCTTATGTTGTCTCTCGATCCGACATTACGAATCCGTCTGTCCACTTACAAGACCGCTCGCGCGACGGTGTGACGTAATCGCCGTCTTGGTTTCCGTGTTCCGATAAACATGGTGGTGTCAATCCTGACAAGGCACCAAAGAAGTGCCGACCCGAAAGATCACATTAAGTTTGTTAATGGTGTCTGTTACTCAGGTATCAAAGCACAAAATACCCAAAGCAAAAAATGCCATCCACAGACAATGTGAGTGATTTTTGCCAAACAGTTGCCGGCAAAGGGTTAAAGCATTAACCTCGGTTCCTCACACTTATTTAGGTGTTACAAACCCAGAAAACTCCAAATGACCAGCCCACTGGCACACTGCAAACTCATGACCAGTGTCCAGTGATTTCATCCACTTGGCCACTGTGAACATATCTTTTTCAAAAATGAATTTAATAAATCAAAGATTTCCTAAATAAAGAATTTTATCTTAATAAAACATTTACATTATTCAGTTTCAAATTATATGTAAATATTTTATTAAGATAAAGATTTCCTAAATAAAGAATTTTGATCTATTAAATTCATTTTTCAAAAACATATGTTCACCAGTGGCCAAGTGGATAAAATCACTGGAGATGGTTGTGGGTTTGCAACTCGCCAGTGGGCTGGCCACTTGGAGTTTTTCAAGTTCATAACACCTAAATAAGGACCAATTTCCCACAGAAAGTCCTCCTGGGAGGCATTCTTCTTGGCAGATCTCTCGTGTTGCATTGCCATAAACAAATAAAACAGTCGGAAAGATATAACTATTTTATACCAGACAATAAAGTTTACTAGTAGATGAGCCTAACATTGCTCAGGCAAGTAAGTTAATTCTCATTATAATGGAGAATTAACTTACTTGATGATAACCTTACTTGAATAAACGATTAATTTTAAATTCTAAAAGCTAAAAAAACTTGTTTGGAACATTATATTTCAAATTTAGAATGAATTCAAATATTTGTTCAAATTCGTTTATTTTGGATTTATTGTTTTTGGGTTACCTGAAGAGTAGAAATGATCAAATTATTTATTAATTTCCAAAATGTATACTATATGTGCCACTATTTACTTTCCTTCTTTATTATTTACACTTTATACTTACTAAAACTAACTATCTTTTTTTCAATTGGAGAGTTGAATTTCCAAAAATCCCTTCTTACTGTGCATTTCATGGCATATACTACTAAAATGCAGTCAAAAGTGCAAAAATCTGCATTTCAAACAGTATAATAGAAGCCAAGTTCTTGAAGGTAATCCTTAATCTTCTATTCTTCCCTGTGGGGGATTTCCAAAAACCTTTTTTATTAGGGTGCAATCTCATGGCGTACCATACTAAAAAGCAGTTAAAAATAAAAAATTGCATTTAAAATAGTACAGTAGAAGCTGAGTTTTTTAGGATAAACCTTAACCCTCTCCCTCTCCTCTGTGGGGGGGAATTTCGAAAAATCCCTTCTTAGTGTAGTACATTCTCGTGACATACCCGAACTGTGTATCAAATTTCAACTTTCAACTCTTAACCATTTGGGCTCTGCACTTATTATTATTATCATTATCAACAACCCATCTCAATTATGTTATAAGATTGCTACAAGGTTTCATGAGCATAGTAAACTCTGAATTGTTTGTTAATTTTTGAACACATTGATGCTAAAAAAGTATGAATGGTGTTCCACAACCTCAGAAGGTTGAGAACTGCTAATGTATAGCATCAGAAAGTATGTTGTACGTAAAATCAGAATAGTTTTTTTAGTAAGTTTATTTGCTGAAATTTATTTTAAATTGCATTTCTTTTATTTTTGTATGAAGTCATATATTTAAAATAATATAATTTTTAATTATTTACAGAACACATGAGAAGATCTTCGGCTCTGGGGAAGTGTCAGTTCTGTTTAGACAGTTCCCATATGAAGAAACATTTAATTGTTTCTCTTGGAAAAACTGTAAGTAGTTGAATATTTGTAAAGCAATTGAATTAAACTGTTGTGTAAAATTAATTTGTTAATTAAAACAGTTACTCAACAGTTAATAAAAAATCAACCTGTTACTGAGGTGTATTCTATAAAAGATCTTCTATAGGATACATGCCAGTAACAAGTTTGATTTTTGATTGCAAGTGTAGTAAACTTCTGGTGTTAGTAAAGGGTTGAACAGTACAGTTAATTTTAAAAATAATATCTATTAGTTTAAAATTTTGTTAAATATCTGGAAATATTTTATATTATTAGTTAATTATTCATTTATAATTTAGTTTTGATGCAAAAGTCAATCCAAACTTTTATTACATTTGAAATTTTTTGGAAATTATTACTAATAAAAGAACCNTGTATTTACTGTGAGTCCCATTTCTTCTCTTTTTGATACTAGTTCATTTAACAGTGTTTGTAGTTTTTTTCTGATGTAGCGAGAATGACTGTGTCATCTGCATTTCTGAGATTGTTAATGCTTTGAACAGTACAGTTAATTTTAAAAATAATATCTATTAGTTTAAAATTTTGTTAAATATCTGGAAATATTTTATATTATTAGTTAATTATTCATTTATAATTTAGTTTTGATGCAAAAGTCAATCCAAACTTTTATTACATTTGAAATTTTTTGGAAATTATTACTAATAAAAGAACCATTGTGCCCCTTTCTCTCTCTCTCTCTCTCTCTCTTTTAATACCTGCAATTTTTGTCCAATTCAGATGAAATTTTGGTTGTATTCATTTTATGTTCTGACAGAAAGTATAAGCTATTTGTTTTGCAGAAATATTAGCTATAGACTAAGTGTTTTATCAATTTTGGATTGGTGATCACACTTATGTTGCAGTGACATCATTTAGTTCATGTTTGATGAGGGAATTTCCCTTAAGTCGCATTTTTAAATATTTTGGCAATGGCCTAAATGGCCTCTTCTGCCTGTACCTTCTCCTAGGGGAGGTTGGCAGCCAAAAAATACCACAAATCTCTATTGTTGTGGTCATTCATCCGGCCTCGTCTTCTTCCCCTTGATCTTCTTCCCTCAATCTTTCTTCTGATGTGAGTTTGGGGATTTCATATTTTTCTCCCCTCAGTATGTGTCCACAGTATGCTAGTTTTCTCCTCTTTATTATTTTTATTAATTCTCTTTTAGTATCTGCCATCTTTAACACCCTGTCATTAGTGGTCCTGCTAGTCCATTTGATCTTCAACACTCTTCTGATTGCCCACATCTCAAAGGCCTCAATTTTCCTCTCCATATCTTTTCGTAGTGTCCATGCCTCACATCCATAAAGCAAAATGAGCCAAATGTAGCATTTTAGTGTTTTTAGTCTTAATTGTATATTTAGTTTGTTTTCACACAGAATGTTTTTCATCTGGTTAAACTTATCTTTAGCTTGTCCAATTATGCTTCGGATTTCCTTTGATATGTTATTGTCTGAATAAAATCTTTTCCCCAAATAACAGAAACTATCTACTTGTTCAAGGTTCTCCCCTCTGCATTTTATCTTTATTGTATGCTTATCTTTACTTATGCACATTGTCTTAGTCTTCTTTGTACANAATCCAACAATGCGACCTCTCTCAAACTCACTTAACTGAGTGTAAGGTTGTCGATTGCGTCGTAGAGGCATGTCTGTCACACAATGAAGTCGAAACCACGAATAAAAGCGCAGAACATATGCACAAGTCGTCACAGCATGCACTTTTATACCAGATAGCGGAAGCATTTTTTTCCCTCTGGTGGCGATGTAACACAAGAACCTGCTCTCAAAAGCTAATCATTTACATATCTAGCTAAGATGATGTAACATACCAATTTTTATTCAAATCCAACAAGTCCTTCATGGTGCGTTATTTTTTTTGTCGTCCAGTGTATTTACTGTGAGTCCCATTTCTTCTCTTTTTGATACTAGTTCATTTAACAGTGTTTGTAGTTTTTTTCTGATGTAGCGAGAATGACTGTGTCATCTGCATTTCTGAGATTGTTAATGCTTATCCCGTTAATCTTTATACCTGCTGTTCTATCTTCCAGTGCCTCCTGCTTTATGTACTCAGCATACAAATTATATAGGATTGGTGAAAGTACACAGCCCTGTTTAACACCTGTTTTTGCTTCAATCCATTCAGATTCTTTATTTCCCAATCTAACTTTTGTTTTCTGATTCCAATATGCATCTTTAATGATCTTAATGTCTCTTTTGTCTAGTCTTAGGTTACAAAGTATTTCAAGTAGTTTATCATGCTGTATCTTATCAAATGCTTTTTTATAGTCCAGGAAGCACACAAAAATGGGGACATTCATATCGATTGTTTTTTCAGTGATTTGAGAGAGGACAAAGATTGCTTCTCTTGTGACGACTCCCATTCAAAAGCCAAATTGAGTATTATTGATGTTACTTTCAATTTAGCCATATATTCTGTTGTGAATGATTTTAGTAATATTTTGCTTATATGGTTTAGCAAGCTAATTGTTCTGTGTTCACAATGTTTTATAGTTCCTGTTTTCTTGGGTATAGATACCGTAATAGAATAGTTCATTTCATCCGGTGCCTTCCCTTTTTTGTATATATTATTTAAGATGTCTGCTAATGCATCTAATCCTTCGTCACCTATATTTTTTTTGATAAATTCAATGGGAATTCCATCTGGTCCAGTTGCCTTACCTTCGTTCATGTTTTTAATTGCATGTCTCACTTCTTCTACCATAATGTCTGGGCCTTCTTCATCTATCTCAGATTCTTCAAAACACCAAAGGTATTTTGAAGAACCTGAGATAGATGAATATTGTGTTTGAATATATTCCTCTCATGATTTTTTCATTTCTACCAAATTTGTTGTTATTTTGCCATCTTTTTTTCCTACACATCCTGTTCTTAATGGAAATCTTCCTGTTAGTTCCTAATCTTTTTATGTAGGTCTTTGGAGTTATGGTCTCTTTCCAATTCCTCGCATTTAGTTTTTAGTCAGTTTTCTTTTGCTCTTACAATTTTTTTTCTGTATTTGTCTGTGTATATTCATATACATTTGTTGATTTTTATTTTTATGCTTCTTCCTTTCATCCATGAGCTGTAAGATTTCATTTGTCATCCATGGCTTATTCTTTTCAAATTTTTTATATCCAATTGTTTTCTCAGCTGCATTAACAATTACTGATTTCAGTATTTGCCATTGAACCTCTGGATTTGTCATGTAGTTGCTGTCTTCATGTTCTTTCAGTTTGTTCTTGATAATTTCTTGATATCTTGATATAACAGAGACGTTTTTTAGTGCCTCCATGTTTAAAATTTGTTTGGGGCTTCTTAGTTATTCTTAATTTACAATAAAATTCTTAGTTATTTTTAGTTTTAAATTAAGGTTGCTTTACCAGCAAGTTGTGATCAGAGCCACAATCTGCACCAGGGTAAGTTTCGGTTTTAGTGATCATGGTCTTGAATCTTTGATTGGTCATGAAATAGTCTATTTGATTTCTGATTATGTTTTTAGAGTTATCAGAAGGGGCTTTCCACATATATAGTCTTCTCGGTTGATCACACCAGGTATTTGCTATTGTTAAGTTGTATTTACTACAGAATTCCACTAGTCTGTCTCCTTTTTCATTCCTTTCTCCTAGACCAAATGGGCCTACAATCTCCAACTCTCTACCCTTGCTAACTTTTGCATTTAAATCTCCCATTATAATGGTAATTTCTTGTGACTTAGTGGTTTCCAGTGCATTTTTTATTTTTTTGTAAAATTCCTCTCTGTCTTGGTCATTTGCATCTGTTGTAGGTGCATATACTTGTATTATGTTTAACTTAAAGGGCTTCGTATTGATTTTCACAGCTATTACTTTGTCAGACTGTTCTTTGAACCCCTCCATAATATTAGCGAATTTTTCATTCATTATAATGGCCACTCAGTTATTGTGTGTGTTACCTGCTGAGTGCCAAATTGTGTGGTTTCCAACTTTCATTTTGCCTGAATTAATCCATCTCACTTCGCTAATTCCAAGAATGTCCAGGTTGTATCCTCTCATCTCTTTTTTGGCATTATGCAACTTTGCTTTTTGATATAGGCTCCTCACATTCCAAGTACCAATATTGGCCTTTCCGCAGATTCTTAGCACCCCCTGACCATTGAAGGTCTGACGGAGACTGGGGGGCCAAGATTTGATTTGTAGAGTGCATTGTATTTGTAGGTAGACTTGGGAAAGTAATGCAGTGGTTTCCCCTTGCCTTCTGCATTGCAGTGCTACAACCTTCCAATCACTATGATCTGGCTTGTAGTTATCTGGACATGAGCCATTTTGTTATCATTTGATTTCTGCCTCAGGCTAGTATCGATAGAAGCTGTTTCCTCTATCGGGGTTTTGGGTCGGAGTTTTTCTTCTCCTAGGTATCTCTCTTAGTCTGGCTCCCACTCCACGAAGACCTGCCGGTAGCTAAACTACCGCCGGCATAGTTCTCGAGGTTGTTGAAGCACACAAGCCCCTCCACCAAGTTAAGATAGAGATACCTTCAAAGGGATTTTGAACTTACTTCATTAAATTTAAACTTTAAAAAAAGAGAGCCACATCATATCACTTCTGTAACAAATTTTTTAAAAATCCTTCCATACTGACCATGTGAAGTTTTATTATCCAATCAGAAGTAACGGTCTAACAAGCCCATTATTTAGAAAGTGTTATTGCTTATCTAACTAATGTACATACAGTTCATCTTTGTTTTATCAATGTGGAATTAAAAACACTTACTATTTTGTCCAAAAAAATACAAAAAATGTTTAGGGAAGGGTAAAAGTAAAATTGGTCAGGCAAATTCTAGATCTAAAAGAATAAGAACAATCAAGGCTTCTAAAGGCTGTGAAGTCAAACTTGAGTAAGAATGGCTTTGTCAAGGGCTGCAGAAACAGCATTACAACATCAATCATCAAAACAATATTAAGGTGTCCAGTGCTTTTTTTGTCATAGAATGCAATGGAATAGCATTCCACTACTTTTTTTTTATATATTTTAAAAGTTTTAAGAGAATTTTTGAAAATTTGATGTTTGGTCCATGTTGAATCACTCTGTTGAGCATAGACTACCTTTCCTCTACTCTTCTTCACACTCAGGCAATACCAATGAGTAGTCCCGAGTCTTCATCCCCTTTATGAAAATGAAAATGTTGAGCATAGAAGATCGGCAATAAAATTATTAAGACAGTCCTGCTCCTGCTTGTGTACCGAATCTTGTGTACGATGCATGTAATATGTTTTTAGTAATGAGATGAGCATTCCACTACATTTTTTTCCCAAAAAAAGCACTGAAGGTGTCTATTACTAAAAGAAGACAGCAAGTAAATCTTTTAAAAGACAATAGAGCCTTTACTCGGAATGTAGTATATAAAGAAATTTTATAAAGAAAGATTTTAATATAAAAGCCCAAATCTGTTTACATGTATGCAAGTGAATTCTCTATAACTCCAACTATTTTTGTCCACTCAAGGTGAAATTTTGTTTTATTATTCATTATGTTACAACAGATATTATAAACTACTTAATTTGTAGAAATGTTAGCAACTGAAATCCATTAAGAGATAGTTTTAGACTTGAAAACATTGTCTTGAATTTCTTGAAATCTGTACTCTTTTCAATTTTTTAATCTTTACTTTCTCATAAAAAGTATTACATCATGCTTGATGGGGAATTTCAAGTTAATAAATAATAATAATAATCTCCTATTCACACTCAGATTCTTTAACATTATAAAGTCAACACACCTTACTACTGAGAAAGCACATTTATTCATCTAAACAAACGTTTTCAACCCATTTCATGGGCCATCATCAGGTTAAAGACGTTTGAATCAATGGCTTTTCGAACACGTTCAAATTTAAATTATATTAGAACATATGTTGAAATAAAATTAAGTAAACAAGCATAACGAAATTAATACAATAAATAAGAAAAACGAAATAAAAGATAATAAAATGAAATACAAAATATGGTAATTCCCCACAATACAATATGTAAACATTTTTTATAGTAACTCAGGTTTTTTGAGCCTGGTGGATGTATCCTCTTACGAGTTCTTTCTGATTATGTATTTCCATGCCGATGGTAAAATGGTTGCATCTTTATAGTTTAAACATTTATCTGTTAAGCTAGACCTGTAGAACGCATAATTACCGCATACGACGACCTAGAAAAGGCAAAAAGAAAAAACCGGATGGAAGCAGTAACATCACAAAATTCACATATAATAAACGTCTATCTCCAGTTATGAAAGAAATTGCAAACTACAAAAACACCAATATTGTATACAAAAGAGCTCCCACCTTATATACGTTGCTAAGAAATGACAAAGAAAAAATTAATGAAAAAGAACAACCAGGAGTGTACGCAATACCATACAAGAACGACCAATTAGGAATAGATAAAGAATATATAGGAGTCACAAATAGAAATCTTAACGTAAGGATGAAAGAGCATAAGTATGACATAGCAAAGAGCAGATATACAACAGCGTTATCAAAAATAGCACAGACAGATGGATCCATAGTTAAATGGGAAGAGGCCAGAATCATTGCAAATGTGCACTCACCAACGCTTGCATCCACAACAGAGAAGTGTGAGATCTACAGGTCTAGCTTAACAGATAAATGTTTAAACTATAAAGATGCAACCATTTTACCATCGGCATGGAAATACATAATCAGAAAGAACTCGTAAGAGGATACATCCACCAGGCTCAAAAAACCTGAGTTACTATAAAAAATGTTTACATATTGTATTGTGGGGAATTATCGTATTTTGTATTTCATTTTATTTATATTTTATTTCGTTTTTCTTACTTATTGTATTAATTTCGTTATGCTTGTTACTTAATTTTATTTCAACATATGTTCTAATGTAACTTAAATTTGAACGTGTTCGAAAAGCCGTTGATTCGAACGTCTTTAACCTGATGATGGCCCATGAAATGGGTTGAAAACGTTTGTTTAGATGAATAAATGTGCTTTCTCAGTATTAAGGTGTGTTGAGTTTATAATAATAATAATGTTTTATTTTGATTTTAATATATATTTGATTATAATAGATATAGTTATTAATCACAAATATAACTATTTCTGTAAATGTTGTTAAAATTTTATTGTGATACATATGTTATGGATGATTTTTTTTCAATACAAATTATTAGAAATAGAACAAATCATGGAATAAAGATAAAAAATATTTGTTTTAAATTAATTTTTATTGAAACACTGCAATTATTGATTACAAGTTTTTTTTTAGTCATTTATTATATGATTAAAAGGAAAAACTTTTAGGTAATTTAAAAAAATTTGCTTTAAAATCTGAACACTTTTTACTTATACAGGGATATTTATTTCAATATAATAATATCTTTACCAAATATTAGAGTAAATATAAGTGATTTATTTTCGTTAAGATATTTAATTAACAAAGCTCATTTATACATGCATAAATATACAATTATAGGTGTACTTATCATTGCCTGGTTGCCAATCTTTAGTTGATTATCATTGCTACATTGTTCCAATGGCTCACGTTACTTCTGGTACATTATTAGACGAAGACGTTTGGTCTGAAATTCAGGTTTGTAGCCCGTTTTATCTTAATACTGATTCTAAGTAAGTAAAATAACAAATGTTTTTAACTGTAGTGTAATCTATAATGTTTTTAATGTAAGTTTGATTGTATTGAATGTAATTAAATTCAGTTTAATAATTAATCTTTCAAAAAACATATTTATTATTTCTATTGTATTTTAATTTAATACAGACCTTGAAAAAATGCCTGATTAAAATGTTTGACGAAATGGATAAAACTGTTATATTTATGGAGACAAGTGTTCATCATAGATGGCATCCTCATTGTTTTATTGAATGCATTCCTGTACCAAAAGAAGATGGTGATATGGCTCCTATGTACTTCAAGGTATTTATTATTATTAATGTCATTGTGTACTTGTTTTCAAAACATTGTCAGTTTTAAATATATCATATACTGTAGACTCTGTTTGATCAAGAAATATTACTGTATTTATACAAACTAGCATGCAGATCTTTACAATTTCTACATTTCTACAAAGCACATGATTTGAGATTCTAGCCTTGACTTTTTTATTAATTCATTCTCAAAGGAAGCCATAACATTCACTATTCTTGCTCTCTGCTAGAGGCAAACTTCAATTACAAACTTTACAATTTACTTTTAATGCCAGTTTGGGTAGTGTTTTTATTAATTAGTTCATAACATAACATTAACACGTTAAAAGTTTAATAATTGAATGGTTCATTTCAAAGCATGTATGCTTTTCAGTGTAAAATCATTTGCCTTTTTTGAACTTAATAACATCAAATATTGTACAGGATTATTCATAAACTGCACAACTGATACTATATTTTTTAACATTGAAATAAAGGGTAAACTCTCCAAGATTTTTTATGTGAGTCACAAATGTTCAATTTGTCCATCTTTGCTGATGTGACAGATATTTAGCTGATAATCCATTTTCTTCCATGTGCATGTCAGTTCAGTCTCTTGCAGAGAATGTGCCAGGCAAGGTACCGACTTCTAACCTTACATGTGTAGACTTGCAGGGGCTATGCTCATAGATTTGTCGAACACAATCTACAGTATTTTCACTTGGTCCTGAGCATCCAGGACAAGGAGCAGTGAAGAAACAGCCTTCATCCTGGAATTTTACATACTATTTCAGGATGTTTACATGGGTGGCTCCTTATGGAATTCTGCCCAAAATTGCTGCTGTACAATTACAACAAGCAAGGTTCCTGCACATTCCAACACACAAGATGACTTTTCATATTTGCTTATCGCCATATTTGCTACTATTGCCTCCTAGCAACAAATCACAGCAACTATATTTAAAAAATTGAATACAAATGATGTACTGTGTATCCATAGTATCGACAATAAAATAAATTCTAGAATTATAAATATTTAAGTATTTAGATATGAATTAATGATTTTAATATGAAATACCATATCTAGCAACATTATTAAGATTTCTGAAAAAAATTTATTACTGAAATTAATTTTTCATTAAAATTATTCATTTACTCTAATTTTATTATAGTATTTGTATTAAGTATAGTTGTTATATCAATGAACTTACATTATTAACAAATGATAAGTACTGTCCATATATAATGTTTGTTGTTGTTATTCTAAAACTTTTGTTTATTCTTTTTTAGAAAGCCATTATGGAATCTGAAACAGAATGGTCACTTAACAAGAAATTAATTGATCTTTACAAGAAAGATCTTCTTCATTCGGTAAGTTTAATTTTTAAGTTAATCTGCAAGTATACTTATAATTCCTATGTATAACCAAAGAAAGAAAAAAAGATCTAAATTGCCTTTATTGTTGGAATTGCCAACTACACATATATTAAATAATTCTTTAAATTCCATAATCCTGTGTGTGCAGGTGTAAAGGAACTCTTTTGGTGATTAAATGATCCAAAACACAGAAATTTAACTTCATTTACTGTTTATTTCAAGCATTATTAGATGCATTTTGGGCTGACTTTCATTTTACAGCCCTTCATCAGTAACTAGTATTATTTAAAAGATATTTTTTAACTAATTTTGTATTTATATATAACAAATTTAATGAATAACCCTTACTTGTAGGCCTGGAATGCATTTGATAATGGATGAAATCAACCAGAGTAGATGAAATTAAAATTCTACATTTTGAATCATTGAATCACAGTCTTCCTTTACACTTGCAAACACAAGATTACAGAATTTAAAAAATTTTTTCATCTAAATTTCGATTTATCAAAAGAAACTTAATTTATATTACCAGTTTAAGTGGAAATCATGTTATTTTAATTCAAAAATTTTCCCCTGAAAGGGGTTAAATGACTGGCTTGACACTCTTGCTAACAGGAAAAGTATGGTGCACAGGAGCAAGTCACTACTAATTTGAGGTGGAGAGCATATATTTTAAATTAAATAACTTAATAATGTGATTAAAAATTACAGTCAAGTTTTAACACCAACAAAATAAATTTTCATTTTAAAATTTTTAGATGAAAACATTTCAATCTGAAGCATATTCTTCTAAATATTTAACGTTACAGTTTTAAGTACATACAAGGTCTGTTCAAAAAGTATCGGACCTTTGGTCGGCAAAAATAAATTTATTGACTTTGAGGTACAAATGATTCTAAGTAAGTAAAATAACAAATGTTTTTAACTGTAGTGTAATCTATAATGTTTTTAATGTAAGTTTGATTGTATTGAATGTAATTAAATTCAGTTTAATAATTAATCTTTCAAAAAACATATTTATTATTTCTATTGTATTTTAATTTAATACAGACCTTGAAAAAATGCCTGATTAAAATGTTTGACGAAATGGATAAAACTGTTATATTTATGGAGACAAGTGTTCATCATAGATGGCATCCTCATTGTTTTATTGAATGCATTCCTGTACCAAAAGAAGATGGTGATATGGCTCCTATGTACTTCAAGGTATTTATTATTATTAATGTCATTGTGTACTTGTTTTCAAAACATTGTCAGTTTTAAATATATCATATACTGTAGACTCTGTTTGATCAAGAAATATTACTGTATTTATACAAACTAGCATGCAGATCTTTACAATTTCTACATTTCTACAAAGCACATGATTTGAGATTCTAGCCTTGACTTTTTTATTAATTCATTCTCAAAGGAAGCCATAACATTCACTATTCTTGCTCTCTGCTAGAGGCAAACTTCAATTACAAACTTTACAATTTACTTTTAATGCCAGTTTGGGTAGTGTTTTTATTAATTAGTTCATAACATAACATTAACACGTTAAANTCCAACGAGAGCGCACTACATGACCTCACTCATACGCCGATTGCCAACGACTGACGCTTTCTGCAGGCGGGAAAAAATTCAGGGCTGTGCATGACTGTCCCCTCCACAACTCCACCGAAGGAGGCCTCTCTCGCAATCATTGGTTTACGCGGAAAAAAATAAGGTCCGATACTTTTTGAACAGACCTTGTACAGTATACTCTCGATTATCCGTGTAATGATTAACCGTGAATGCTTATGTCTGGAATACAAGTACTGTATGAGCAATAAAATAAATTCTGCACTGTTAACTCCTTCTATTTAAAGTGGTATGTTGAGCATTTAACCTAATTTATACCTTTTATTCAGCTTACAGGCATGGAAATTTGGGTTCAAATTCAATTTGGGGCTTTTTTTCTTAAATAGTAGGATCGATTTTTTTTTCATCCCTCGTTCCTACTGACCGACTCCATTAATTATTAATACCCAAGCTTCTCCAAAATTTGTAAACTTGTGTGTCGAGAAAATTCCATCTTACGTAATAAACAATACGTAGAAATGACACACTGGATCCTCTTTTGTCTTCAGAATGGACATGCAACAAAATTATTGTATCCATATAAAACATTAAAGCAATTTTTCTAAAATTATCAATAAATCTTTATCAGTTTATGTAAAGACATTTATTTTATCTCAGGTCCCAAAAGGTTTGCCATACTTTAGTGTGGAATTTGGTACGAGCGGTGGATTTGCCCACGTTGTAGAAGACGAAAAGCTATTTCCATCGTATTTCGGAAAAGTAAGACTCAAATTTAACTTTTTAAATAATGATTTTTGCGAGTAGATAACATAATTTTCAATATTTTAAAGGAAGTCATCGGTGGAATATTGGACGTGGAACCGGTCAGGTGGAGGAAGCCACCGAGAGAACCTTTTGAAAATCAGTCAAAGAAAGTTTTAGAATTCACACAATTATGGAAAAAGTATGATTTGTTGCAGAAACAATGACTCATTCGCTGCTTTAATGAGCACAGAATGAGTCATTGTTTCTGCATTGAAAAAGAATCATCTGTAAATATTCTTTGTATTGTTTCATAAATAAAATCATCCACAGACAACATAAATAATGTTTGGTAAATTGAATATTTATTAGAGATGGATGAATACTATTCACGAATACTACAAATACTTCCAATATGGTGTCATACGTAGTCACGGAGCAGATCCAGAAGTACCCCAAGAGGGGCTAATTCAAATATGAAATATTCACGCCCCAATTTATTTGCGGATTGTTGTATAAACCATGGCTTTGTTCACTCGCCCACCAGTGGCTGAGTGGACAAAACCACGGAACATTATTATTTGATGGTGGGTTCACGCCTGGCCAATGGGCAAACAATGTGGAGTTTGCTGTTTTTTGACATTGGTAACATCTAAATAGGGGCAGTTTCCCATAGAAATTATTTTCGAGAAGTAAAGGGGAGATCTCGGTAGATCGCCCATGTGTTACGTTGCCGTAAACAAATAAACCATATTTTCCATCATATTAATTTTTTTCTCAATGGTACTGTTTATGTGAAATAGCTAGAAAAAGCAACTTAAAAAAATAAAAATTAAGAGTTTAAAGTTTTATTTCCTAGAATTTAGTATTGTTTTTGTTTTACTTCATTAATATATTGAATTAATTGTTAAACAAGTAAAACGGCAAAACCGTATTTGGGACAAGACTATGTCTCGGAGACTCACTACTAAGGGGAGTCACTTTGACACTCAAGGCGGCTCTCCTTCTCATTCTCCAATCTTTGGTATCACTGTTTTTGGGCGCGATCTTTCAAACTTCGCCAGCCACGATGCATTTTCGATGAAATTAACCTATCCAATTTCGAAATTTCTCTCCGTTGCGTGTCGGCCCGGGTTGAATTTTTGTCGATGCGTAACGAAAATTTCCCGTTTTTGAAAAAATAATCGTGGCTATTGTATCGTCCGAAATTATTTTTTTTTTTATTTTGCACAAACAATATACAGTTTAACCCGATTATAACGTCGTCGGATATAACGACAACCCTAATATAACGTCAAATTTTTATCGGTCCCAAGATTTTACTATACTAGATAATGTTAAAAAAACCCTCCACTTGTAACGACACCCTGTTTTAATGTCATATTTGAAGCACTTCCAAATTTAAAAAATTAGATTACAAATTTTATTTAACATAGAAGAAACTGTGTGTTCGGTCCTAAGGTCAGAGTTCACTTCTCAGAATGACTGTGGGTGGTACTCTTCCCAGCTAACTTCGGTGGGGTGAGGTGCCTGTTTTGCCTGTTTGTAGAAGAGGGTCGCCATTTTGTATTTTATTTTGACTCGGTTCTCGGTCCCCCGACTACCTACGAGTCTGGATTTTTTTACGCACAAATGATTTGGGCACCTAATACTCTGTGCCAAATATTAACGCTCGACATGTACTCCTTCATACCTCTATGCTGGTAACATAAAACGACAGTACGATTTTATAAACAAAACATAGTCTTGTCAATAAATGGATATTAAATATGTGGCTTGTATTATCTAGAACAGGAGTCGCCAAAGTGGTCGATATCGACCCCCGGGGTTCCATATAACATTATTTGGGATCGATGGAAAAAGTAAAAGTAAAAATCAGAAATATAACTACACATTATGTTTTTGAATATTCTTTTTAATGGATTTATTAGTACGTTTTGCAGATTTAGAAAATATTGATATCCCAGATTGGATTATGGTGCTATTTTCCACTCAAATCGAAAACGTTCACATCAACTTGCAAGATGAACTTATCGAATTATTAGCTGATCTTGAAGAAAAATCGCTTTTAAAAATTTAAATTTTAGCAATTTCTGGACGAATATAAATATAACACAAAAATATACAAAACTTTGTGATATGGTAAATCCTTTCTTGCTGGTATTTCCAAGTTCGTATAAGGTTGAACCTGGATTAGCCATGATAATTCTATCTTAACCAAACAGAGAAATAAGTCGAATGTGGAACTTTCAGGAAAACATCTAACACTTAGAAATTTTGAAGCAAATATTGTTAATCTTGCTAATGTCGTTTTCTCTACCACGAGAGTATATACAGTAGAGCCTCAATTATCCGACTCAATTGGGGACTGGGGTTGGTCGGATAATTGAAAAGTCGGATAACCGAAAAGTATGAAAAAATCCATTACAGTAGAGCCTCGATTATCCGACCCAATTGGGGACTGGGGTTGGTCGGATAATTGAAAAGTCGGATAACCGAAAAGTATGAAAAAATCCATTATTACTGTAGAATATTATTATATCCCATGTAATTAGTATGTTAGTATATCGCTATTAACCTACTTCGCGTTGAATTTTCATCGATATTAAGCCTAACAAAAATTTTTAAAATAATAATCGTCGCTATTGTATCGTTAAAAATCAGAAAATTAAGCCTCATTTAAATACTAGCTCCCTTTCATGGTCGATCCCGTGTTGCCAGCTAAAACACGTAAAAATAATATTAAAGTATAGCCAAGACATAGCCAAATATTGTAGCGCCACATCACTAGCGGACATTTGAAATTTGCCCACTAGGACGGTCGGATAATCGAGGCTCTACTGTAATGACATCATTACAGTAGAAGCCGAAACTGGCCGATATGGCAGTTTACTGCTGTGGGTCCACTGGTAGGTCCGTTGTCCTTTGCAACTTCGTCCTATGTTGACTAAAATCAAATTCCTTGTTTTCTAGTTCAAGTTATCCACGAGTGCAACCAGAGTCGCCTTGTAGGAGTGCTGATCTGACATTGAATCATAGAGTTTGAAGCTTTTTTTTTTATTTCCGCCCTGGGGCGCTAAGAGGGCCTCTTTTTAGCTGCCCAATTATGGGTTCGGTCAGGCCCATAATGGTGCGGCTGAATGGTGAGAGACGGGGCCCGACATATCCGAACGAACCACTCCACGTAAAATTCCTGGGGATTTTTCGACCCAGTTCGGATTTGATCCCGGGTCTCTCGGAGCGGTAGGCTGGGGTACTCGGGATCGAATCCTGTTTTAATTTTACTGTTTTAAATGTAGTTGTAAAAGTGATTTTAACATTTTCTTATAGATCTACTATATTCGATAATAAATTTAATATTTGTTTTTAGTATTTTAATTTGTTTTTGTAGTCTGTATTCTATACTGTGGGATGTAGGAATTCTTTATCTATTATTATTATTATTAATGTACAGTACGTATTGGCTTAATAAAGAAATCTATTAGTCATTGTATAATTTTTTGCAATCTACTTTGCAGATAAAATGAGTGTTCTCGACATAGTAAATTACAGTGTGTGAATATATTTTGAGTCTTGCAATCCTTATTTCTGATCAGTTTACATGCTTGTAAATTGGTCGAAAACATTTATTATGATTAAAGTTATTGCTGAAAAAGCACGAATGGTGTATTTTATTCATTTATTTTATCGTCAAATCTCGGGTTATTAATTAAACAGGAACTTTTTGAGTTGGCTACTTTTGGGCTACTTTTTAGAAAATTTTTGGCTACAAACACTAAAAACATCTGGCAATGTTGGTTTCTTTGTTTCGTTTGTAAGGAGGGAAAAATGACCGCGATGCTGCAGAAAATGTCAGGTAATTAGACGAAATGTTTTATCCACCCTTGCTATAACGGGTAGGAGCTCGCCATTATCGTTCTTGGATGACGAGGGCGAGTGTCGGATTAATGTCAGTGTCAGTCACAAAAGAATAGGAGGCTTGCATGTACCGTTTATGGTGAGTTTATTGTTGAGGAAATACAGTCGACCCCCCATAACACTGTTGATAATTCCGTGTTATATGAATTCCATGTTGTACGAGTCGCTTCGATTTTGCAAATACGTGAGCCGTTCACAGCCCGGAACACGTACTTGTAAAATATAAGTGACTCGTATAACATGGAATTCATATAAAACGGAATTATCAACAGCGTTATAGGGAGTTCGACTTGTATACCGTTCTTATATTTTAAAGATAAGCATTAATAACGTGTTACGTCGTTAACTTCGTCACTTAATATTAACCCGTTACCTCTATTCCCAATTAAGTTTATATAATAATAAAATTAAGGGTATATTAATTAATGACAATCATTATTGGTAATTATTATTTTGCCTATGTTTAATAATAATTTTATTTATTTAAGTATTGTCATAAAACTTCGTAAGATGATAGAAAATTACATATAAAAAAATAAATCATTCTCCTGTGAAATTGTATTTATTTGAAGTTATTCTTTTTAATTAAAACAGCGATACCCAAACAAGGTTAGGCTTGGTCTAGAGCAGGGCTTCTCAAACTATGGGTCGCGACCCCATTTGGGGTCGCTTAGCAAAATCTTGGGGTTGCAAGATTTTAATGCAGAATATTGAAAATAATTTGTGAGAGTTTGAAAATGGCATGCTTTGTGTCTTAGGTTTCATGAGTTGCGCTTTGTGTCACTTCTGGTGCAGCAAGACAACGATTCAGCAACACTGATTGTAGTGTGAACTAGTGTAGTGTTGTCGCTTTTCAGTGTATTCAGTTGTCTCTGTTCCATTGTAACACAAGAGTGAACTGTGGTAGTACACCATTATTGTTTTTGTAAATTTGTATATATCTTTATTTTATATTTTTTGGGTCGCGAAAAAAATCACAATCATAAATGGGGTCGTGAATAAAAAAAGTTTAAGAAGCCCTGG
>NW_019385644.1:161588-164542 GCF_000671375.1 Centruroides sculpturatus | reverse complement strand
ACTAGCTGCAAGGACCCGCTTCGCTGGGTTTTTATTTGTACGTAATATAGTTTTTTTTATATATATAAAAGACTGTTTTTCTAAGTAATCTAGAATCTAGTTGCAAGGACCCGCTTCGCTGGGTTTTTAAAAAGTAATGATAGTGAAGATTAAGATAATTACATTATAGCCAATCTTACCTGTTTTCACAGAATGCAAGAATTAGGTCCCCCGTTTCCAGACTAATTATAGACCTGGTCCCGATTCTATTTCTGAACGTTTCCTGTTCACATCCAGCCAAACGAACTATTCAATTCGATTCATTTTCTGGAACGTTTACAATCGTTTTATAATCGAACCAATATTTGAATTTTATGTTTGAATTAAATTTGAACAAAACATTCGAAATAGAAAGCCACTTTCAACCACTTTCAAGCCCATATCTCCTGCACCCTTATAGCTATCAAGACGCAACCACCATAGTGCATGAATGGAGACTTGGAGCTACTACCACATACAAACACCATTCATGTGCTATGTGTAGTTTTGGCGGAAAAGTGAAATATAGGGACACACACGTCCATTTATATATATAGATTTTTTAAATTGGTGCCAGATTGACCGAGGGTATGCAATTTCTATTTCACTGAGCACGCGCATGACGAAGGATTAAGATAGTATCCTAGTATGTTAGAAAATTAAAATAAGGAAAATGTTTATATCCCTACACACACACACATTCATGAATGCGCATGGAGTTATTTACTCTGACTTTTCCTCTCATTTCACCCTGGAGGAGAAAGGGAGTTAATTCTAATACAATTGAACAATTCGTCTTGACTGAGTGGGTTCGTGTCGGGGACTTACTTCCCGGATGACCTGTAGCTCTATATTATTTTGGGGTTGAAGTTTTGTAACTTTGTTGAGGGGGTATCTTCTGGTCTGTTTCCTCGAGGTCGTATTGGGTTGAGGTACGATATTTTTTGAGTCATAGGCAACAGCAAAGAGTATAAATGAGGCGAATACCAATAACGGTAATGCCAAGACAACTAAAAAGTATCACCATTAGTGAGGATGGATGGGATTATGTGGGAGAGGGTCCCATTGTTACGCGCAATAGGTGATCTAAATTGTATTGATGTCTGATAGAAATTGGTTCGCTAATTTAATATCATAGTCTGATGAGGTCTTTAGCTGTTCTTGGGTCTGTGGTTACAGGAGAACTTGTCTCTGGAGAAGTTGAATTTTGGTTTGGTGTAAGATTTGTTCAATGATGGTATTACCAGTTGTTGGGCAATCTCCATTTGCATGGTAGATTGCATTTGGAAGTCTGAGGTGAGGGTTATCCCCGGCAAATAGCCTGTACACATTTGGGAGTTTAATTATCCCTGTATTATTTAATTTGTGGTTTGTAGATATTGAGGAATGGAATTTTTGATGTCTGGTGGGACATTTCATAGTCAGGGTGAGGGGGGGGGTTAGGAGTAGAATAAATCCACATCTCTTGCTGATCTATTCTTTTAAAGATTGGTGTATATTTAGTGCCTTTAGTGTAGGGATATATGTCAGAAATTCTATGATTTCATACATATTGAAGTACCCACTAGGGGTGATTAACAGTTTCTTGGCAGAGATTCTCAATTTGCCAGGTAAAGCTACTGCAATGGTAGAAATCTATTGGTAGTATTTAAACAACGTGTCTGGTTTGATTGGTTCAGTCATTGCATACCCCTCTGGAAATTGGAGTTGAATTTCTCGGNTTTGTAGTCTGTATTCTATACTGTGGGATGTAGGAATTCTTTATCTATTATTATTATTATTAATGTACAGTACGTATTGGCTTAATAAAGAAATCTATTAGTCATTGTATAATTTTTTGCAATCTACTTTGCAGATAAAATGAGTGTTCTCGACATAGTAAATTACAGTGTGTGAATATATTTTGAGTCTTGCAATCCTTATTTCTGATCAGTTTACATGCTTGTAAATTGGTCGAAAACATTTATTATGATTAAAGTTATTGCTGAAAAAGCACGAATGGTGTATTTTATTCATTTATTTTATCGTCAAATCTCGGGTTATTAATTAAACAGGAACTTTTTGAGTTGGCTACTTTTGGGCTACTTTTTAGAAAATTTTTGGCTACAAACACTAAAAACATCTGGCAATGTTGGTTTCTTTGTTTCGTTTGTAAGGAGGGAAAAATGACCGCGATGCTGCAGAAAATGTCAGGTAATTAGACGAAATGTTTTATCCACCCTTGCTATAACGGGTAGGAGCTCGCCATTATCGTTCTTGGATGACGAGGGCGAGTGTCGGATTAATGTCAGTGTCAGTCACAAAAGAATAGGAGGCTTGCATGTACCGTTTATGGTGAGTTTATTGTTGAGGAAATACAGTCGACCCCCCATAACACTGTTGATAATTCCGTGTTATATGAATTCCATGTTGTACGAGTCGCTTCGATTTTGCAAATACGTGAGCCGTTCACAGCCCGGAACACGTACTTGTAAAATATAAGTGACTCGTATAACATGGAATTCATATAAAACGGAATTATCAACAGCGTTATAGGGAGTTCGACTTTATACCGTTCTTATATTTTAAAGATAAGCAGGTTTAACCGATAAGCAGGTTAATGTCCAGATACGTGGACCGTCATGGCGGCACTTCCTGTTTCAGCCTCGAAACCAGACGGTTTGCATACGTGTCACGTGACGCACGTTCTAACCTAACCTAACCTATTCTAATAAATTAGCATAATTATTACCAATTATATTATTAGAATAGGTTAGGTTAGGTTAGAACGTGCGTCCCTACTGTTTCCTTTTCTTTGCTGGAATCAGCGATGAGGCGCCATGACAGCCGCCGCCGTTCGCTCGCGTCGTCACGTGACACGTCGTCTGCAAACCGTCTGGTTTCGAGGCTGAAACAGGAAGTGCCGCCATGACGGTCCACGTATCTGGACATTAACC
>NW_019385644.1:145940-155158 GCF_000671375.1 Centruroides sculpturatus | reverse complement strand
CAGTACCTAATTTATATATAATTAATATATAATTATATGTACAGTACCTAATTTATATATAATTTATATATAATACTAAACAGACGATAGCAAACTCAATTTAGCCGCTCCGTAGCGTGGCGCAGGGTCGGAGGTAAGTAGTTCGGCTGCTCATCCACTATTGGTCCAGACTCTATCAATCTTGTCGCGAAACGACGTTATAGGAGGTACGTTATACGAAAGTTTCTACAATTTTTTCGCTACGTTATAGGAATTGTCGTTATAGGAACGTACGTTATAGGGGGTCGACTGTATATATATATATAAAAGTTGTTCATATAAGTTATATATATAAATTGATATATATATATCAATACTGCATCGAAAAGGTCCTGTCTGCTAAATCAGTGAAAGCAACCTCTTATGTTTAACACAGAAAATAAAAAAAATTATTTTTTTGCACACACTGTTTATAATTCTTGCAATACAAGATGTAAATAAATTTTTAGCATTTTATAATGTAAAATGTATAAATGAATAATATATAACATAATTTTTTGTATTACCAATTTATGCTGTTCATCTTAATTATTATTTATATAAATCTTGTATTTAAAGTAGAAAAGATGTAGAACATTTTAGTATTGTATAAATATATATTTTTTTATTATATTTTTGTTCTGTTTTTTTATTTTTTAAATACAGTAATACATATTATTCCTATATAGATTTATTAATTATAATAAACATACACTGTCTATAATTACATTAAAATAACACTCTCTAACATCTGAAATGAAAAAGTAATTGATTCAAGTCTTGCCGCCATCTTAAATAACGCACGACTGTAATTAATCTATTCTGAGTGTGTCGCATTGCATCAAGATAAATAATGTATAAAAATTTAAATAATATGTTTACAAACTAATTGACTACATCTGTTCGCAATAGTACTGTAAAACACACCATTCTTATAGTTTAGCATTCCTGATAACATTTAATTAATTTTTTAATTTTCTTATATTTTATATATAAAAATCAAAGAAACAAACATAAATGCGTAAAACTTAATAAAAAAATATATATATCTGCATCTTCAGAAAATACACAAACATAAAAATCCATCAGAAAAAGATAGTTAATAATAATAAAAATTGAGAAAAAACATAAAACTTTCAAGGTAAGGAAATTTCTGTAGTAAAAAGTGAGGTAAGCGATCACATGACGCCTGTCTCCCCCTCTTCAACCAAAACGGACCAGGTTGAAATAAAAGCGTAAATACCAGTAGAAGTAGAAAGAAACATCGGCGCGTGTCTAGGACAATAAATTTGAACAGGAGCGAAGATGAAACACGACACCATGTAATTTATGCTAATTACCTTCTAATACAGTAGCGTACCGAAAACTCGGCCTAATGTGGAACGAAGGGTGGCCGAGTTTGTGAAAATGCCGGGTTACCGGGAATGGGGTTTAAAAAAATAAGTACGAGTGTTTCCTCAGAAAATACTGTACTGTACTTGTATGTATTGTTTGCTCGAGAATACAACAGAGAATAAACTGCCCAAATACCCTTAAACAAAGGAAAAGTACATACTTTATGAAGGCATAGAGCCTTTATTACATGAAAATGAAAATTAATGAATACACTGTGTACAGTAATTTACCTGATAAGACAGACTCAGAAAAATACTTTGAGGCATAAAGCTGTCTATAATGAAAATTAATTAACAAGGGTTTTTTTGCCCTGCCAGGGTGTGGCCGAGTTATCCAGACTGTCGGGTTATTGAGTGCTGAGTTTTTGGGACTCTACTGTATTAAAAAATTAAAATCATCAACAAAATTATAACAAAATTAATATTTTTGACTGAATTTGACTACAAACATGTTATCAATACAAAACTGGATTAAAGTAAAAAATACCAGTTTTTTGACGCTAAATTTTTATTAATTAACTAGCTGCAAGGACCCGCTTCGCTGGGTTTTTATTTGTACGTAATATAGTTTTTTTTATATATATAAAAGACTGTTTTTCTAAGTAATCTAGAATCTAGTTGCAAGGACCCGCTTCGCTGGGTTTTTAAAAAGTAACGATAGTGAAGATTAAGATAATTACATTATAGCCAATCTTACCTGTTTTCACAGAATGCAAGAATTAGGTCCCCCGTTTCCAGACTAATTATAGACCTGGTCCCGATTCTATTTCTGAACGTTTCCTGTTCACATCCAGCCAAACGAACTATTCAATTCGATTCATTTTCTGGAACGTTTACAATCGTTTTATAATCGAACCAATATTTGAATTTTATGTTTGAATTAAATTTGAACAAAACATTCGAAATAGAAAGCCACTTTCAACCACTTTCAAGCCCATATCTCCTGCACCCTTATAGCTATCAAGACGCAACCACCATAGTGCATGAATGGAGACTTGGAGCTACTACCACATACAAACACCATTCATGTGCTATGTGTAGTTTTGGCGGAAAAGTGAAATATAGGGACACACACGTCCATTTATATATATAGATTTTTTAAATTGGTGCCAGATTGACCGAGGGTATGCAATTTCTATTTCACTGAGCACGCGCATGACGAAGGATTAAGATAGTATCCTAGTATGTTAGAAAATTAAAATAAGGAAAATGTTTATATCCCTACACACACACACATTCATGAATGCGCATGGAGTTATTTACTCTGACTTTTCCTCTCATTTCACCCTGGAGGAGAAAGGGAGTTAATTCTAATACAATTGAACAATTCGTCTTGACTGAGTGGGTTCGTGTCGGGGACTTACTTCCCGGATGACCTGTAGCTCTATATTATTTTGGGGTTGAAGTTTTGTAACTTTGTTGAGGGGGTATCTTCTGGTCTGTTTCCTCGAGGTCGTATTGGGTTGAGGTACGATATTTTTTGAGTCATAGGCAACAGCAAAGAGTATAAATGAGGCGAATACCAATAACGGTAATGCCAAGACAACTAAAAAGTATCACCATTAGTGAGGATGGATGGGATTATGTGGGAGAGGGTCCCATTGTTACGCGCAATAGGTGATCTAAATTGTATTGATGTCTGATAGAAATTGGTTCGCTAATTTAATATCATAGTCTGATGAGGTCTTTAGCTGTTCTTGGGTCTGTGGTTACAGGAGAACTTGTCTCTGGAGAAGTTGAATTTTGGTTTGGTGTAAGATTTGTTCAATGATGGTATTACCAGTTGTTGGGCAATCTCCATTTGCATGGTAGATTGCATTTGGAAGTCTGAGGTGAGGGTTATCCCCGGCAAATAGCCTGTACACATTTGGGAGTTTAATTATCCCTGTATTATTTAATTTGTGGTTTGTAGATATTGAGGAATGGAATTTTTGATGTCTGGTGGGACATTTCATAGTCAGGGTGAGGGGGGGGGTTAGGAGTAGAATAAATCCACATCTCTTGCTGATCTATTCTTTTAAAGATTGGTGTATATTTAGTGCCTTTAGTGTAGGGATATATGTCAGAAATTCTATGATTTCATACATATTGAAGTACCCACTAGGGGTGATTAACAGTTTCTTGGCAGAGATTCTCAATTTGCCAGGTAAAGCTACTGCAATGGTAGAAATCTATTGGTAGTATTTAAACAACGTGTCTGGTTTGATTGGTTCAGTCATTGCATACCCCTCTGGAAATTGGAGTTGAATTTCTCGGAGGGTGTGTAACATTACCTCCCAAGAGATGACATAGGTGCTTAATCGCCTTCCTCCATTTCTACATGTAAATGTGGTTGCTTTTTTCAGTCCTAAATCCCTACTGTGGGAATAAGCTTCCTCAAAGGATTGGCTTGTCTCTATCCTATGTCTTTTTTGGCTTACCTTTTTGTCTTGCGGCTTATCCCTACCTGTGTTGACCTGTTCTTTACCTATTCGGCTAATATAATTGGGTGACTTAAAGAAAGGTACTATAGTGCATAGGGGTATTGTCATTTCTCCTCTTTGCAAATCAAGAAGAAACCCATTTTCTGTTATCATATCCCTACCAAATATATTGTCACATGGGTACATGTGATGATATATTTGGTAGGGATATATCCAAGACACAACATGCAAATGGAAATTGTAAGCCTCTGATCTGAAAAATAGGGCTCATGATAGCATACATCCAGATATGTCTGGACCAGTAGTGCTTCTTAGATCTGTCTCCTTTTTGTAATCAATAGGTACCTTTTCTTTCATTTTTTCAGCAAATGTTTTTGATTAAAGGGACACTTTGGCTCCAGTATCTATATGTACTGTTTCTGCAATTCCTTCTATATAACATGCGAATGTAGCCTCGCTATGCACGGTTGTATATTTGGCTGTATTTACAGGTAAAAGTCTTCATTTCTGTGCCTGAGGAGTCTTGTGTGTTTGACGATACTGACACATACCCAGGACTTGCCCTTCTTAATCATTGGATAAGGGAATGTATAATTTTGTCGAAAATTATGTCGGGTTTGTCGTCCTTTGATGCTTCTAACATTACCTCGCTATTTGTTTTGATTCTCGTTCATGGGTTGAAGTTGGAATTGGTCTGACTTCTCCCACTTCTCGTCTCATTGAGGAGTTATTTCTTGGACGTGCCGGGCAATTGCTATTATTAGAATCTCTCTGGAGGGGGAGTTCCGGTTCTGGTTGTCTGAAATGATCGGCCAATTTGTTCAACAGTTAGGTATGGCCGGCAATATTTACTTTGCCAGAAGTTTAGGATTGTATTCAGCTATTGTGTTAAAAAATTTAGCCTCTTGTGCTATTTGGACATGGTCTTCTTGTTAGGCCATCCATTCTAACTTGAAGTTCATCTATTGCAGCAGTTAACTTTTCCCAGTTTTCTTTTGAGGAGTGTTGCCCTCCTTGGCTGTTCTTGTGATCCCATGGAGGTGTGTAGTAAGATTTTCAATTGTCTTCTCACTAATCACTGCCTTAAGTGCATCATCAAATGTTGCCGGCTCCCACAACATTATTCTCTGGTGGATTTTTAGATCATCTTTAGATCATACATCTGCACATCTTCATCCTTCCGCTGTATGCACGCATAGAATTTATTTAAATGGAATGAAAATGGCTCTTGTTCAAATCGTCCAATCATTATTCTTTTAAAAACATCGTAATCCTCGACCTCTTTAATTCGTCTATTCTTCCAAACAAATTCTCAGACTTTTCAAATTCTAATTGTATAGTTTGTAATTAAATAGTTTTCTATTAACAATTACAAACTGGAAAGCTTAGATATGATAAATATGTACCCTTCGATAACATGGAATTTAATAGAAAACACATTAAATTAAAAGAAAATAAAATGAAAGAAGAAGAAATAGATTTAATAGAATTTGTTTATAAGAGTAATTATTCACTTGTAAATAATAAGTTTTATACACAGTGAACAGGTATAAGCATGGGGGCAGTCATAGCTCCCAAATTAGCAGAACTCATCATGGTATATATGGATCAAGCAATTAATAAAATTTCTTAAAGTAGAAAAAGGGAAAAACACCAAAATAAACTATATCAACATAATGATAACCAGAAGAGAAAAGATCGAATTTGAACCATATAAAAAAACCACGTGAAATACGAAAAGTAATAAATTACAATTCGAATACTCCACAATAAATAAAAGAAAATACCTCGTATATTCAGTATGGAGTATAAAAAAAATTGTAAACAGAACGAGTACATTACAACAGAAAAAGAAAAAATATCTCAATGAACTAAGGACTAAATTTCTACTAAACGGATATCCGGATAGAAAAATTAAAAACTGGGAGAGTAAAATTAATAGTACAAAACAGCAAAATAAACAAGACAGTAAAAATAAGGATATAAAAATATATGTAGCCTATCCTTATATTTGTGGCCTCTTTGAGCAGATAAACAAGGACTTCGATAAAATAAATATAAAACTTGTACCAACTTATAACAAATTACAAAAAAGAATACAGAAAGATAAACCTGACATAATTCACAAAATAGATAGATGTAACACAGAGAATGTCGTTTATAAAATACCATGCACATGTGAATGCCTGAAAGATTACCTAGGTGAAACAAAAAGGAAACAAGATTAAAAGAACACATCGCAGACTTAAAATACAATAGAATTAATTCTGTCTTCTACGAACATTGTACAACACAACTGTCAAATAGATATAAATGACATTAAAAACTTGCATAAGGAAAAAAATTGCTATAAGAGAAAATTCAAAAAGGGCTATGAAATAATTAATACCCAGAAAAATAATATAAACAGGAATTTAAGTATAAATTCATAAAAATTGGCCACAATTATTAAAATAAAACAAAAGTAATATTCTGTGGAGGACTATGTAAATAAGGTGAAGTGATCCTCACCCATATGCAAATCGGAAATAAGACTACCATGCTTTGTCACATCGAAGCCTATAGTGCGCTTGACGAGATGTTCAACATAAGAAGGGCAATTTCTAATTACAGTAGATCCCCCTATAACACTGGTTCCTGTAATTACGATTCTTATAAGACGGCGGAAAAATTGCGACGGTATCCGTAAACATCGGTAAAAATAACTCCTATAATTACGTAAAACGTCATCGGGCAGCCGAACTACTTTCTGCCGCCCAGCGCCACGCTACGGACAGTTTAGGCGGATAAATTGAGTTTAGTATCGTCTGTACATATAATTATACATAAATTGGGTACTTTNAAGAAGAGTTTTTTTTTTTATTGTAGTGTAGGACCTACAAACACATCTCTTTCTTTTACCCGTGACCCCCCATGTAAGGCTTTGCGACCCCCAGGTTGAAAAACACTGGTCTAGAGCAATAATTATTAAGTCACGTGACAGAGAAGGGAGACTACAAAAAATTTACCAAATAAGGAACACTAGTTATATATTTCTATATTTGGTAAATTTTTGTCCTCTCCCTTCTCTGTCAGATGACTTTTTACTCTTTGATACTATATAAGTGCAGTTTTCTCACATTTGCTCGTTCTTGTTTTTGTTGCTATTATTGATTTCGAGTATAGTTCTTTTTTACGATTGTGTTATAACAGCGCTATGGATAAAACAGATTTTCATTTGCTTTCATCTTTGGAGATAGCAGAGATGATTTAAGATGATGATGATGTTTTTTCTTCAGAGGAAGAGGATGGTATTTTGGAGCAGCAATGTTCAGACCTAGATGAGGTTAGTACTTCTGGTTCATTTTTTATGGGTAAAGACTGTGTAACTAGGTGGAATAAGGAAATGTCCCTTCAAACTCAGAGGAGAAGAAAAGAAAATATTATAACTCATTTGCCTGGCCCAAATTGACTAGCAAAGTTCATCAAAACACCTTCAGAATGCTGGAAGTCATTTTTTGATGATGATATATTAAATCATATTGGCAAAAATACAAATAAGTATATAGAGATAATAAAAGAAAAATTTAGCCGAAAGCGTGATGCAATCTCAACAAATGTTTGGGAAGTAAAAGCTTTTATAGGAATATTGTTTGCATGTGCAGTGATGAAATTAATTAAAGTAAATTTAAGAGATATTTGGACCTCCGATGGTGTCGGAATAGAAATTATTACGCATGTCGGAGAAAAGATTTAATTTTTTATTAAGAGCATTAAGATTTGACGATAAAACAACTAGAAATGACTGCCGTAATACTGACAGACTCGCTGTGGTGCGAGATATTTTTGAGAAATTTGTTACTAATTGCCAAAAGAATTATTGTCTATTGGAATATTTAACTATAGATGAGATGTTGGAGGCATTTAGGGGCAGATGCCAATTCCGGCAATACATTCCAAGCAAGTCATCAAAATATGGGATAAAAATTTTTGCCTTGACAGATTCAGGACTCTTTATAGTAGCAACTTAGAAGTATATGAGGGAGTGCAATTGCAGGGCAAATGTTTTATAAGTAATTCTCCTAAAGATGTTGTGTTAAGATTATGTAAACTCATAGCCGGCTCTGGAAGGAATATAACGTTTGATAATTGGTTTACAAGTTATGAACTTGCATTAAAATTATTAGATATTAACCTGACGTCAGTTGGTACTTTAAAAAAAAAAAAAAATGGAGAAATACCGCCAGAGTTCATCAGTCGAGAAACAGAACTGTATTCAGTAGCATCTTTGGATTCCAAAAAAAGTGTACTTTAGTTTCATACTCTCCCAAAAAAATAAAGTAACTCTCTTACTGTCAACTTTTCATCACAACAATAACATTGATTCTTCAACCCACGAAAAAAAACAAACCAAAATCCTAACGTTTTACAATCTTACAAAGGGAGGCGTGGACATTGTCGATGAACTGGCGTCACGTTATAATTGCGCAAGATACTGCCGACGCTGGCCCCTTGTTATTTTTTATAGTTTGCTAAATATTTCGGCCGTAAATTCCCATGTCATTTATTATCTAAACAATAAACTTCCACAAAACCAATGCAGAAGACAATTTATGAAACTGCTATCGATTGAAATAATGACTCCGCAATTAAAATTACGTGCACAAAACGAAAATTTACCCAGAAACATTAGGACGGCAGCCCTTAAATTCTCTGAGTTGCAACATGAAACATCAGAATCGGAATCAACAACAAGAGCATCAACAGGGACATCTGCAGCATCAACATCACAGAAGCGATCATCCTTTTCTGATTGTGGTTATAAAAAGGGCAGGAAGACAACAAATCAGTGTTTTTGATGTAATAAATACATTTGTGCTGAGCATTCACATACTTTATGTAAGTCATGTATAGAAAGTACAATAGAATTAGAAAGTTAACACCATATGAACATATTCATTTTTCATATTACTTTTTTTCTGTATTTCTTTTATTTTCTGAGTTAGGCATAAGAGGTTGCTTTCACAGACTTCTTGCAAACAGGACCATTTGGATACAGTATCTGACAAATGAACAACTTTTATATATACAGTAGACCCCCTATAACGCTTAGATACCTTCCACGCTAACCGAAAATTACGTTGTAGGAACGATTAAATACATGAGCCAATCGCAGCCCGATAGGTGGGAACTTTACGGACTAAGGCTGTTCGAAAGGTTTTCTTCTATAAAATTAACCAATTCTAGACTAATTCGACTCAACATTTCCAAAACACGTATAATTTTTTGGGAGTAATCCGTATAAACTATGCTATAAACAAAAAATTATAGGATTACTTACCGAGTGTGTACCGTTCGACTACGCCCGTTGTTCAAAGCTTGTCTTCGTCGCGGAACAGCACAC